>NW_024581875.1:0-103501 GCF_017639235.1 Corvus kubaryi | reverse complement strand
GGGTCTGCTCTGACCCTTGGACCTGCCTGCAAGCAGAGGGTATTGTTCCATCAAGAGGGGATTACTTCAGTGGCCATACCATTGTTTCCTAGTTGTTCAGTAACTAAGACCTGGTATTTCAAAAGTGGCTTTCATTTCGATGTTGCCTGTAGTTTTCATATTCCCAAAATCTTTTGTCAGGCAATCATATTTCCAAGGTTTTCCTGTTCCATCTTTCCCAACAAGAAAGGGCACTTGACACTGAGCAAAGTCTCTGTTAGTCTGATGCTAAGAGGAAGTCTGGAAAAGATTCCACAAGGCCAGTCAGGAAGGCTTCCCCTTAGCTTGCTAATAGTTCTGCTTTTGAGTTGTGGTTTGTGGGTTTTTTTTTTTTAGCATGAACTTCAATATGGCAGGTGGGGAAGGAGGCTGTGGCCCTGTTTTCTGCTTTTTCCCCCCAGATGTGTTAGCTGCTCAGCCTGGTTCAGTGGGGTATAGCCTGCTTTGAAGGTATCACTAGTTACTTCTGCTGTCAGATGCCTTAAAAAATGCATGCACGTCAGGTTATGTAACCATGTACAATATAATACACAATCATACGGCTGTAATTTTTAAATATATGCTATTGTTCAACAAATATGAAGTCTCTTCTTTGAATTAGCTCTATATATAATGTTTTGGAATTATATATATAATGAAAATTATTCTTCTGTGGCTTGAATAGGTGTGGTTTATAAAGATTGCACTTCTGTTTTCAAGCAGAAATACAGACATTAAAACTTTGGAAAAAGCACCATGCCAGGTGTGATGGGTTTTTGAGGGTATTGCAAAGGTGATTTATTGAAGAGGCAATGTTTTCTTAAACTGAGCTGTTATTAGCTTCCTACAGCTAGCAACAATTAGTGAAATTCTTTAATTTCTAATGTGTGTGGTAAAGTTGTGTAATCACAAACCAGTTAAGCACTTTTAATAATTTTTGGCTTTTGACAAAATGATGTTTTTTAAAGTCAGATGCTTGTTCTTTGAGTCTTACTGCAGAGTGAACCGGGAGGAATTCTATAAAACATCTATCATATAGTTATGATCAAGGAAAAAGCAAGAAACTTTCTTTTCATTTCAGGTTGTGCAGGAATTCCTGGTAGGACATTAGTCAGGCTGCTGGATACTTTCATTCTTACTTTTCTTAATGCAGAACTATGAAAATCTTCCTTCAAGCATTTGTAAATGGTAGAATACATGTGGAAATCATTGCTTTGTTAAGACAGAGTACAGGGTTGAGCAAAGTGAGGTTCTTCAAAAGATAGGTGTCTGAACTGCATCGACAACTGGGCTAAGTCAGTGCAGTCTGTGTATTCTGCTGATTCCAGCACTTTGCCATCCGTAGTGTCTAACATTTGAGTGGTGTTTGGCAAGTGGTTTGTGGACCCAACTGGCAATAGTCCTTTTTACTCTTTTTTTTTGTTTATTTGTTAGCGTTGTTGGGCTATTTTTTTTTCTATTTGGTTATAAGGTCATGATTCTGGGATACAGAAATAACCCACAGTGTCAAAAGGCAGCAGTAAGGTTTTCCTGATTATTTGCTTGTCTAACAGTTCTTGCATAGAGAGAGTAGCAGTTGCAAGTGAGAGCCTAAAATGTTCTGTGCAAATACTGCAGAGAAATTTAGAACAGTTGAATTCCTCATAGAATAAATTATGAGGTCTGTGGCTGATGAAATAACTAGTATCCCATTGCATAACCAGATCCCCTGTGCATTTTTTCCTTCATATCTTCCACCACCTCCTTATCCCTGCTATCCAGCCTTCACACTGTGTATCCAACTAAAGCTTAATATATTTTAGAGAGGAAAAATAATTGAGCTTAAACTGAGAGTGGTCACAGACTGGTAAATTTAATTAATGGGAACTGTGGATTAAAACACAATGATATCTATGCTCATGCCTGAGTTATTAAAACACAGTAGCCTAATATACTCCTCAGTTATAGAAGTGTATAATATTTAATACCCTTTGCTCCTACTTTCAATATAACTGTTCTTTTCTTGCTTTTACTTTCAGTATAAGAGTGCATTGTTCATCTTGCATCTTATGCTGGACAGTAAAGGGATCAGTTTATCTTAGTAGAAGCTATTTCTAAATTACAAAGGCCTTGATTAAGGTGAGAGGGAGGAGCAAAATGTGAGTGACCCTAACTTTTGAAAGCTAAATTGCTCACTTTTTACAGCTACATATACTGCTGGACACTAGTATATAGAATATCACAAAGTGGTTAAAAGAAATGTTTCATTATTTTTTTTAAATGACAAGGGAGTGGTAATGCTCGTTTTTAAGGCAGAGATGAATTCTGGAGATACTTTTAAAAATAAATTTGCTTTTGCAGCCAGGCCAGATTACAGAGGAATAACTAATAACCAGGCAGTGGTTCATTTCGCTGATACTCCTGTGGAGTGTGGATACAATACTCAGAGATGCAAGAAACAGTTAGAAGTGCACTTTTATTAGACCTTTCATAACGTCTGTAGAGGCCAAGGTTTTGAAGCTACAGTTTTTTGTTTTACCATAAGCACTTTGATAGCTAACATGTCTATCTTTGGTCTAAGTTTATAAATATGTAGTTTCCTCTTGAATCTTGTTTAAGTTCTTGGGTAAATAGTTGCCCACCTCTGTTATGGGACCAGCGTCTCACTATACAAGTGGACAGAAAGTAGTTTCTTAGTGACTTGACAAGTGTTTGTGTCTCTTGGTTGGAAATATTTATCTGTGTTATGGTGACAACTTCTTCAAGGTGCCTGTTTTAGATAGAGGGGCTATCTGACTGTGACTTGCAGCTTTCATAGAATCCCAGAATAGTTTGGATTGGAAGAGACTATTTAAAGGTCGCTCAGTACAAACCCCTCTGCAATGAGCAGGGACATCTTCAATAGATCAGGCTGCTCAGAGCCTCATGCAATCTGACCTTGAATGTTTCCAGGGATGGGGCATCTACCTCTTCTCTGGACAGCCTGTTCCAGCATTTCACCACCCTCACCATAAAATTTCTTCATTGTATCTAATATAAAGCTGTTCTCTTTTAGTGAAAAACCATTATGCCTTGTCCTATTGCAACAGACCTTGCTAAAAAGCCTGTCCCCATCTTTCTTATAAACCCCCTTTAGGTACTGAAAGGCCTCAGTGCGGTCTCCCAAGACCCTCCTCTTCTCCAGGCTGAACAACCCTATTTCCCTGAACCTTACCTCTTCGCGGGGAGCTGCTCATCCCTCTGACCATCTTGGTGGCTTCCTCTGGACCTGCTCCAACAGGCCAATGTCATTCCTGTGCTGAGGACCCCAGAGCTGGATGTAGTACTTTGGGTGGGGTCTCACCAGAGCAGAGTGAAGGGAAAATCCCTTTCCTTGACCTGCTGCCCACACTCCTCTGGACGCAGCCCAGGACAGATGTGGCTCTGAGTGCACATGGCTGGGTCATGTCCAGCTGCTCCTCCACCAGCACCCACGAGTCCTTCTCGGCAGGGCTGTTCTTGATCTGTTTGTCCCCCAGCCTGTGTTGATTCCGGGAGTTACTGTGGCCCCGGTGTAGAACCCTGCACTTGGCTTTGCTGAGCTTCATGAGGTTCACACCTGGACAAGCTTCTTCAGTTTGTCTAGGTTGCTCTGAATAGTGTCCCATCCCTCAGGCTTGTCACCTGCACCACTCAGCATGGTGTCGTTGGCAAACTTGCTGAGGCTTCATTCTATCCTACTGTTGGTGTCATTGATGAAGATACTAAACAGTACTGGTCCCAGTACAGACCCCTGAGGGACCACTGTTTGTGACAGTAATTGTGACCACATTTTTATGACTGGTGTCCTATTTGTTAATAATGCCTGAAAGTATTATTAGCAATATCATATCTTTATATCATTTGTTGTTCTGTAAATCCTGTTCTGCATTTTGGCAGTTCTATCTTGAAGTACAAAGTAGGAATCTTCCATGTTATTTGAAATTTAATTTTGTTTCTGTCCTAGAAATGCAGCGTTTGTTAAAATGAAATCATCCCCAGAATCTGGTGTAGGCTTTGTACTGATGCAAAAGGAAGAGCTGAAAGAACGAATGATACGGACTGCAAAGTCCTTGTGCTTGGAATTCCTGGTTTTTTTTTCTTTATATTTAAAACAGTCCACCAGTATTGTAGCCCACAGATTAGTACACTACCAAAGAAGTCTAGTTGTTTAATAGTCTGGTGCTTATTTATTTTTTTAAAGAAGGTAAATAAGTATCAAAAGTCATTATTCTTCAAATCAGGTAAACTGGAATTTCCACTTAATTTGACTGTGAAAATTGCAAGTTCCCCGACCTGAAAAACAGCTTTTTTTACATGTGTGGAGCAGAATTATCTTGCTAAGTGTGCTCCCAGTGCCAAAACACATCTTTTAGGTTAAGCAAACATTGGTTACTGACATCACTGATCTGATAAACTGCAGAGCAAGCCTTTTCACCCCTATTTAGCTGATAAACTTTATGAAAAGGTGGACTATTTGACGAGGAGCAATTTTCTGTAAATATGTTGAATGTCATCCTCTTTGCTTTCGTAGTCTGTGCAGCTCCATTGTTTAATTAGGCTGAGTGACCCAATATTGAACAACAGCAGATGTGAAAGATATGAAGACCATGTTGAGAGATTTTCTGCTGTGAAGGGTGCACATCTCTTTAATAGTTTAAAAGCCTATGAAGAGGCAGCTAAAATCTTGGTTAAATGTCTGAAGTATTCTTCTGCACCTTTCCAGACAGAAATTCTTGGAACAGCTGTAAAATTCTGAGTAATTGCTCAGAAATGTGTAATGAAATAGGTTATCAGTTAAAATTTCTCAGTGTGTTTGCTGGCTGGTTTTGCTAAAGTGAAATAGGAAAGTTTCCTCTGCCAGACCTTCAGCAGTCCAGGAATGACTCATGTAGCATAGACATCCCTTAAAACATGAAATCTTGACACGTTGGGGAGCTCAGTTAAAAGCTCTGTGTAAATGATGAAGATGTAGGGGTGTAGACGATGTAACTTAGCATAACTTTTCAAATTAGTTCCCTGCAGAATTAGGATGCAGATGCAGGGGGAAGCTTTAGTTGCTATGTTGGTAGTTCTGGTTCTGTTGGCTTGACTGGACATACTGTCCCCAAAGGACTGAAAGCAAAATATGCTGCCTGGAAGACCTGAATTTTCTTTAGGAAAAGGGCTGTTCAGTAATTTGCTTGAGGTAGTAGCAAGCGTTTGTCTTGGTTGAATTGCCAGCCTGTCTGTGCATTAGTCAGCCAGCATAATTTAAATTTAAAAAAAAAAATCTAGACTGTAAGACAAGGAAAGTTCTGTTAGCTTACAAAGCTGTCTTCTGTTCTTAGTATGTAAATACAGTGTTTTAAATTAGAAAATGAGAGGTGGTATTTTTTACTACTGGTTTTCACAGCTAGTTACTAGGAAAGGAGGGAGGCAAGGGCAGTCTAGAGGTTGTCTTAAATTTAAAAGGGTATTTGGATATAATCAGATTTTTATTAAAAATAATCATAAATCTGACTTGTGCAAGTATTGGGAGAGGAGAGGATTAAACGTCAGTCAGTAAGATTGCATTGGCCTGTCTAGGGTCTGTGCTTAGTTGTAGCATTTTACTTTTGCAGTTAGAACCCTGAGTTCTGTTATTCAAAGATTACTAATCTCTTGAAAACTTCAGTGACTAGAATTTGGACCGCTTTTTGTACACGCTTGCATGAATGTATAAAAATACATAAATGGCCACTGAGCATTCTAGTTTCAGGCATTAGTTTATCCGTTACTGTATAGCAAGAAAGTTTTGCCAATATTAATAGATTATAAGATAGACCTTTACAGTTGATGGCTAGAGTGATGTAAGACTACATACTCTGCATTTTAGTTAATATCTACATTTGTTTTCTTTTGGTTTTATGTATGTTTGCTTGTCAAACATCGGAACATTGGCTTTTTTTTGTCTGGAAGCAAACCTAGGCACTTCAGGGGACCAACGGATGGGAATCCCTTTGCTGTTGCTGCCCCTCCCAGTCTCAAAGTGTATGTTCTACTGCTTACAGGCTAAGTGTAAAGACTTGGGCTCCTGCCTGCTGCAGGGTGCTTTGGAATATCAAGGAGAGCGAAACTTTTTATAGGTTAAATCTATAACATTCCAAAGGCTTTGAGGGAAAGCTGTCAGTGCTACAGCTTTCTGTCTTAGAAGGAATCTCAATGCTTAGCCTGGTAGGTTTCCTTCAGATTTCACATAAAATGGAGATGCAGGTAACAAGAAACTGCAGCCATAGGGGAAGCCTATCTTGGAGTGAAATAGGTAGCACCTGGGATCTTGGAGAGCCGGTGTGTTTACACTGATAAGCACAGTGACCATTAAAGGTGCATCTACACTGGGTTTACTTAGCTAAGTAGGTGTGATGAGAGTCACTCCTGCTTCAGGTGCTCCGATGATTATGCTGCAGATGTCTTTGCTTGTTTCACAGTAGCTGATGGGCCTTACATAAGCTACTAGAAGGATAAGGACTTCAGGACTCCTCTGTGGAGTCCTGAAAACAGGACTGTTTTGAAGAAAATATTACACATTTATCATCTCCTCTTGCTTGTAGAACAGTTGGGTCATAATGCTCTACAACTTTATTATGAGGCATGTACATCTTGGAATCTTATAAATAATTTATCCTCTTGCAAGTAACATAGCTATCCTTGGTAACATCAAAAAGAGGGATATGTGATTAATCTACTCCCAGAAAAATCTAAATATAATCTTAGCAGTAAATGTATGACAGTAAAAATATAACTGTGTTGCAGTTAAGAATGTTTGCTACTGTAAAATCTACTTGTAATATTACCATTTTTTTCTACTTAAAGTCAAACTAAGCTTTGTGTTCACTGATAAAAACGTTCTTTGAAATTAGTGGTAGCAGTTACATTGGTAGTGAAAATGTGTTTCCCTGAGAATAATGCAAAAATGTGTATAAATAAAAATAGGCACTAAAATAATCTATACGTTTTATATTCTGTTTTCCAGTAAAATGAAACAAGGTCTCCTTCCCAGCTTAGAAGATCTACTTTTCTATACTATTGCAGAAGGACAAGAAAAAATACCAGTTCATAAATTCATAACTGTAAGTTTACTGTTCCAGAGTGCTGTATGAAAGCTAACTACTGCAAGGTTATTTTAACATTCTAAGTGCAAGAGCAAAGCAAAGAATTTCTGTCGACCATGTTTAGATGTGGGAAGGAATATAACTTGTTTTTCCCCCAGTGCTGTTTCTGTAGTTGAGTAAGAGAATGAGTATATTAATGTTGTTATTCACTTCTTTGATGTGCAAAAGAGTATGCTTGAAAGCATCTGTGCCTATGGCACAGCTCAGTAGTATTTGTGCTTGTGTAAAATGTAGTTGGACCACTGGATTTCAAGTAATATTAATGCTTTGACATATAATGCAGCCAAAATTGCCAAAGGAAATTGCTAAAGAATCAGTAAAGTGTCAAAATGTCTCTGTTGATAATGCGGTGGCAGATCTCTTATAGTGATAAATGCTGAGCAGTAGATAACTTGATTGTAATAGCATATCTTTTCACTTAGTAATTACTGTTTTATCATAATAGGCACTCAAATCTACAGGATTACGTACATCTGATCCTCGATTGAAAGAGTGCATGGATATGCTAAGACTGACTCTTCAGACAACTTCAGATGGTGTTATGCTGGACAAAGACCTTTTTAAAAAGTAAACTTTCTGTCAGTTATGTAACTATAATTCTGAATGAATGCTGTCTGTGTGTTACTGAGTGCTGTCTTAAGGAGAGACATAAGGTATATAAATCGATTAGAAAGGGAGTCAAATGTACACTCCTCATGCTGTTTTGGTAAAAGTTTGTTCTCAGATTTCATGTAGCAGACAGGCTCCATGATCTCCACAAGAGCTTAATATGTCAATGTTGTTTGCATGTGTTTTCACCCCATACTGCAACTATTGGTCAGATGCCAAACAAATGATTTGATGCAGCATGAAGTATTTAGTAGGATTATGTAAAACTGCTCTCTCACTAAATCGTCAGTTTTTAATCTGAAGTTCAGGATGCTGCTTCTGTGTGGCGAGATGTTCTGAGCGTGTGTGTAATTCTAAAAGTGAGTATGTGGGAAACAGTGAAGTTAAATTTCAAGATACGTGGAAATGAGAGGAGTTAGGATGGCAGACATTCCTTTGGTCTGTTTTGGAAAAGACCTGTGTGCTGTATTTTAGTGATGCTTTTATTGGTTTTTTTTTAGCAAAGTCTGTAAGCTGAATAGTATAAGCACTGTTCAGGTTGTCTTCTGTTCATTTCAAGCACACTCCTTTGCTCCTCTGCTTACAGCTTTTGTGCGCCAAAATATTGGAAATTTGGAAGTTCTTAAATTTTGAAATGTAATTTTTAGGCTATTTTTCCATCTGCATTTTAATTCCATTTACAGGGTAAATCATAATATTTAAAACTTATTTGCACATATTATTTTGTATGTGTGTATATATTATACATATATAATATGTTTATTTTATATACATATAGGTATATAAAATATATACTATACTGTGTATTTGCATAGTTTATATAAGTGTAAATGTATAAACATAAAAGGTATGTATATAGATATTAAAATATATATAAACATTTTTGGAAATAGATTGAGAAAAAGCGAATGTCTGTGTGTGAGAGAAAATAACAGACCAGTCAACTCCTTAAGCAGATGTGAGATACTTTGTAAAGATCCAGCATGGACTGACTTTACTCCTGTGTTAAGTTCAAGACCAGGTTTTCACTGTTTCTATTGTCAGCCCAGTAAAAACTTGAAATTGTTAGATTCAGAAACCTTCCTGGGTGTATGGATGGTTTGGAAAGGAAATGCATTTGTTATTATGTGTTACATTTGTACTAAAAGGCTTATTTGTCACAGTACACTCTGAATTACGTTTTAGGCAAGGGCTGTACATTTGAAAAAGGACAAGTGATTGCTAATTAGCAGGATTATCTTATGTTCTATGTCACATCTCTGGGATTCGATCCTCTGTGTGAGGAGAGTAGTCGTTACTATAACAATTTGTGGAAAGCTTACATGGTTGCTTCTTGTGTAGGAAGAATTTTGAACATAAAGATAATACAGACATGGAGAGGTGAATCTTATTCCACATAGCAAGTTTTTCTTTGCAGCAGCAGAAGGTTCCTTTGCAACCTTTTTCGTAAATTAAAAACCCCCAAACTTCACTTACCTGTTCCTTGTAGCGACACTGCATTTGTTGTGAAGAGACTTGCACAGAATCCCTGTATTTTCTTCTACAAGTGTTTAAGGTGTGAAATATAACTAATGTATCTACTCAACTGTACTTACCTCAGGACTTTGAAGCTTCAGTTCCCTAAACATAGAAGTCAGTGGTGTAATTCTCATCTTGAATTTGAATCCAAAGCTGCCAGATCACATAAAGTATCAAGGTTAAGTGATCTGGAGTAGTGGTAACATAAGCTTGACTAAATCAATGAAATCCAGTAGAAATTAGCTGTAAAATACACCAGCTCATATGTCTATATTGTCTGTTTCTGTATGCCTTTTTAGTGGTTCTACACATTAGGCTCCAATTTAACTAAAACTGCTTTATTTTGAAGTTTTTTGGCTTTACAGCACTCTCCACATCAGAATCTCCATGTTACAGGCAGAACAACTTGGAGTTTTAATCTTTCATCTGCGGAATTTCTTGAGTTGAAGATTTCTGGGGTGCACATTCTGGAGAGAGTGCTGACAGATTCATGAATTAGTTGCTTATGTTGCTAAAATGGCCGTGATGTGGTCTTTGCAGAGTGAGACCAAGCTGCTACTGAAAGCAGTGTGACATGCTGGTTAGCTTGCTATGTGAATTTTCTTCTTTCTGGTATTACTTACTACAGTAGTACTATCTATTGTTAGATGAAACTTGGGCAACTTAATAAATATGGAAGATTGTACTTGCTAATCTTCCTTACAAAGTGTGCACATTTTGACATGCCCTGTGTTTTTAGAAGTTTCTATGGCATTGTAGCTAGTTTGTAGAAAAAAGTCTGATAATATTTGTAAGAAATCCTCCTACCCCTCTTAGCTTTTCCTTAAACTCATAGCATGTTCCTAACAGAAAAATATACGACTTGCAGAAAGCCCTTTTTCTCAAATAACAATATTTTGGTCAGTGGGGTAGAGTGGGGAGGAGGGGTAGGAAAGGCATAAGGCAATCAGAATTGAGTTAATTTGATTATAGTGTACACGTGAATGAAATGATAGCTACTGAGTAGCAGTTCAACTCTTAAGAGTAGCAGTTCAACTTTTAGAAAAAACCCTGGTTTTTTTTTCAGAATAGCTTGCTTGGCTTTGTAGGATTAGCCTTTGTCACAAGGTGCTGTCTATCCTGCTTTATTGACCCAGAACTGTGGTATTGCTACCATGTCTTTGATGTGTGGGTAAGAAGCAGCAGTCTCAGTGTGTTACGTACTGAGCATCAACCTGTCAATCTGTTTCTGGATCTCAGACAGGGTTTGCTGTTTGCTGCTGAGTGGCTGTGCTGCTCTCAATATAGGTAGCAAATCCTGATGAAAACTTTAGTTTTAGAGGAGCTTAACCCCAGGTGTTAATAAATGTTTTCATCCTGTTTGAGCAATTAGATTTGAGCAATCTTTTGACAGAAGGTAGAGGATTTCCACCATGTTAGAATATTAATATCTGGTTTGTCAACATGCTACTTTTTTTTCTAAAATGTTTAAATGTGTTGAACACTTCTACAGACCTAGTAATGGAATTTCACATGGCTTTCTGTAATGCATAAACTGTAGCTTTCAAAACAGGAAAAAAGTGTATCTGTACACATAGCTGAAAAGCTCTTTGGAATTGAAAATTCAGATTATGTTTTTAGCCATGTCTGTTTTGTGTAGGGAAGCAGTAATCAGCAATCTGAGTCAGAACTTGAAAAATGATGGATAAACCTAAGAAGGTGATAAAGGAAACAAAGCGATTCTAACTTCATGCTAGTGCACAAAGATGCAGGTTCCAAAGACCCTCAAACTGTTGCTTTCAAACTTGGATATACAAGTCATTGACAGTTAATATAGATCATAAGACTTGCAGCCTAATCTTCCTAACCAAAATGTGTCTGGAAACATTTATAGTTTGAAAAGACTTTTTTTAAAAGTGGGGCAAGAAATGCTTGGATTGGGATTTGGCAAGAGAATTGTTTTTGTTTTTTTAGGCTGAGATTGTGAAGTTCATTGAAATGGAAGAATGTAAAATAGGAAGTTTTTAGTGTACCTGTCCGGAACACTACTAAACTGTTTGAGAGATAAGAGCCAAGTTGTTCACAACATTTGACCATAGAAAGGTTTTTATTGATCAATATATTTATTTATTTAAATTCCTCCCTGTGATCTTTTCCTAGTGCTCCACTTCTTTGGAGCCTGAAGCCAGCCATCTCCAGAGGGTTGCCTGGAACATAAGTAGTTAAATACTTCGGTGGGGAGGAGATGTCAGCTGCACAATTTTAGAGGCTGTCATGGCTCATGTCCTGGCTGACTGAAAACTTTGCTGTCCTGTTAAAGGGAGACCTAAGAACTCTGTTAATTTGTCCATGCACCTATTGTTCTGAATACCCATCTAGATGACTTGAACCCTTGTATTTAATTTAGTCTGTGAATTCGTATGATTTGCTTGGGTTAATGATAAATACCCAGACAATGACCTTGGCAGAGTCTGGGAAAAATTGGTAATGATAGGTAATGTCCTTCGCCAGCTTAGCCATTTCTGTGGTGAGTTTCAGTCCCTGCATTAAAATGGTTGTACTGCTGAAGTGAGCATCATAGACTTGGTGTGAATTTTAAGTGTATAAATGCCCTTCCTGTTTCAGAAACACAGTGTGATCTTAAGAGGACTGTATTTCAGTGCATACTGCCTTCTTGTTTTCCAGACTTTGTATTGACTTGTTCTAATAGGTTTGGGTGAATTTTGGATATTTTTTTTTCTTACAAGCGTGCTTAATGCTGTCCAGGTGGTATAGGCAATGTTAGAAATGTATCTGCAGTTTGAACCTGGTGGATGTTATGTTGTTACTCATTCTGCACACAGCTGCCATCAGTGTTATTAATTACTTTTGAAAAGGGGTTTTGCACCTGGAGTAGGTAACTGTAATTGGAAGCTGCTGGGAACAAAAGCAAACAGGATTTTTTGCAAGATACAGAAAAAAATATGACAGATTGCAACAAAACAACTCAACTGCAATTTTAACATAGGTTAAGAAAGAGCAGCGTATTACAGACAGTAGTTTGTAAGGTGACTGTGTACATCGGAAACGTCACAATTTCTCGTTCACTTTCGGAGACCAGTGCCTATCAGCATTTGAAATGGGTATCAATTGAATTTAAGATAAGTCGTCTAAGTACTAAGGACTTTAAAGGCGACTTTAAAGACTTAGAAAAAGAGAGGGGGTTTCAAAGGGAGGAAAATTCTGTCTCTTCACCGATCTTCATGCACCTTCGTTTTGAACTGATGATGACTTTTAATAGTAGGATTATTGAAATACCTAATCTAAGTGAAAACATTTCCCTAAAAATTATTTTTTTTCTGAGTAACTCTTAATTGGAAGGTATGTTCTTCTTTGTAGCATGTGCCTAGATGTTCTTAACTTTTCATTTGCCTGCATTAATAGTATGTGTCTGCTTTTGTCAACACTGCCAGAAGGCATGGCATGAAGGTGTTAACTGTTTGTTTGGTGTTAAACCTCCCTTTGTCTTCCTTGCACTGGGATAGGGCTGTTAATACCCTTCATCAGGTCATATTTCAACTGACTTGATAATGGCTCCCAGTTGCCACCCTGCTCGTGTTCTCCCCCCTCACCCACAGACACACCACTTTCAGCATGTCTCAGTTTGTGTTCATCCTTCCTTCTGTTTGTCCTAGATACGTCCTTTCCTTTTTACCTCATCGGTTTTTTGACTGACCCAGATGGGCTGACGTTCCGAGGGTGTGGCCGATAGTGTAACTGTGTTCTGGGCTGAAAGGCAACAGAGATTCCTTAAGTGCTGTCGGTTTGAAACTAGACACTTGCGGTACTGCGCACTATGAACTTTTGCTCAGTTCAGGAGATGTTACCAAGTTTTTCCACAGGGCTTTTTTCTTATTAGAGGGGAATCACATTCCAGTTTGGTCTGTTGGCAGCGTTCTCCCCTCAGTTCGTGGTGAAAGAGTCAAGTGAGAGAAAGCAACCCTGAACCTCCTAAGTCTGATCTAACTCTGAAATTAGTACTGTTTTGGACAAGGACTGGGCTAGATAAACTACAGATGGCTTGATCCTGAGAACTGGGTGCTTTAGATCCCTTTTGCAAGCTGAGGTGCTACTTGAAGGCAGATTGATAATACCTTGCAGTATAGCTTCACAGTTGAAACTTCAAAAAGAGAGCTTTAAGTAGAAAAAAATAAAAATGAATGCAATAAAACTATTATAACTAATTTAGAAAAATAGAGTGGCAAATTGGAAAAGTAATAAAGCCTTGTTCTTGTAGGCATGTAGCTTCAAGGGACTGAAGGTCCTAATTAAATAACATGTAATTGCTACTTAAGTAGGCTTTTTGACAGTACGTTATCAAAGTACTAATAAACTTTTTCAACTTTTTGCAGGTGTGTACAAAGTAATATTGTGTTGCTTACTCAAGCTTTCAGAAGGAAGTTTGTCATTCCAGATTTTATGTCGTTTACTTCCCATATTGATGAGCTGTATGAAAGTGCTAAAAAACAATCTGGAGGAAAGGTAACCTGTTTATAAATTCAACCTCAAACTTCTGTAGGTTTTTAGTATTAACCAAATGCGTCATTTGTTAAGTAGATAGATTTTTCTTAACATTTTTAGAAAAATTAAACTGATAGCGTAATGAAAGAGTTTTGGAAGTTCAGTTATGCCTGCAACTTGTAAACTGTGTTAGAAATACCGTCCATAGCCTCTAAGAATCTTGTAGCGTTTTGATGTTGGAATATGAAAATAGCATTATTCTTTCTTATAAAACTGCTGTATAATTTGTCAGACTACACTTAGTCTATAGAAAAATTATGCAGCTCTACACATCTGGCAATTGTCAATACCACACCTTTGTTAGTAAATAAGATTTATTCTGGTGCTTATTTTCAATAAATTAGTTTTAAAATCCTAGACTTCGTTACAAGCTAAAAATTTTATATGATTTGAAAATGCTGAACATGCTGTAATACAGAACACAGATACCTCTCTGAATGTGCTGAAAATTTTACTTTGAAAAAATGTTTTATTTGATAGTGATCCAGTGAATATAATAATTTCTAATGAAGCTTAAATATACCAGGTCATTATTAGTAGTGTAACTCAGTTCTACCTTGTGTATTCTTTCCATTGACATTTATTTTAAGTAACGTAGAGTTAAGTATTTTGGATATTGTAATGTGTCTCTCTTTATTTCACGCTGTAATAGGTTGCTGACTATATTCCACAACTGGCCAAGTTCAGCCCGGACTTGTGGGGGGTGTCACTTTGCACCGTTGATGGACAAAGGTATATTGTAACTTCTAGATTTTGTTCTTGGAATAGTTGAAGGACAGATAAAGGCAATGCTTCTGTAGTATTAATCTTTGGAAGCTGAAAAGCTTTGTCTCATAGTACTTGTGCATCGAGCTGTATAACTTTCTGTGTAGGTCACAATGTACAAAGTGTTAGTTCCTTCTCCGCATTTTAATGTTTTCACTGTAGCATTGTTATATAATATGTGTGTCACTGAAAAAATGCAGATACATGTTCTTTAAAAAGAAAATGAAGATGTGGAAACTGGACAGAGCTGAAGATGATTTTGCTTTTCAGGTTTATCAGGCTTTTCCCTGCAAGGGTTTATGTAGGTCTTAGATATAGTCAGAGTGATTTTATTTTTCTCAGTAACTCAGAGTAGCAGACGGTTAGGAGCCTCGATGTAAAGGGATACCTTGCACCATCTAGCTGAGAAGTAACACAAACTCTGTCTACCTTTGTGAGTACACAATGAAAGATGTCCATCATCTCTGCTGACCTGCAGTTTGGTGTGGTCCTACTGCAGGTCCTGGAAACTGCAGTTTTTGGGTGTTGGGTTTGTGAATGGGGCATTCCTGAGAGCATCAGACTTGCTTCTGGTGACTATGGCTTGGAAGTTATTTTGCTATGATCTCTTGAGATCCATATGTTTGCTTCTAATTAGCCATATGCTCTGTAATCTCAGGGGAGGAGCTGTACAAGTGAGCTGAAGTATATTTTTCATCTCCCTGTTTAAGTGTCTGAGCTACAATCTATTAATAGTAAAAAACCTTATACTTTAAATTGGCATTTTGCTTTGTTTTGGATATTATGCGCTAATGAAAGTTTTTATAATGTTAATTTTTGTGATGTTTAATGTTTAGTAATGTTAGCTTTTATATTGCCAAAATGGTATTGTGATTTTCACTGAAGCCTGCTTGTGTTTTCTGCAAAGAAAAGAAGCAAATACACTCCTGATTTTGTCACCAGACAAGTGACTGCTTCAAGCCTTTTGCTCTAGATGTGGCATATGCTGCTTGCATGAGTCACTCTTTGGTGCAGTCTGACATAGATGCTGAAAGTAAACTTTCCAAAAGATAGCATGTAGTAAGTGTTATAAAACATCTCTGCCATTATCACAGGGAATGTAAATGCAGCTATTTGATTATTGTTCTCAAATTGCAAAACCAAACTGTATCTCATATTTGTTTATATAGACATGAATAAGTGTAGTGGCTCTGTTTGGGTCAGCTGTACCCTGTTGAGTATGTGGTTTGCAACTGAGTAGGATAAGTGTAAGATTAGAGGTCTGAGGTGATTTCTTGCTCTGGTACAAACCCGTATCTGAACCCATTTTCATTTTGTTATCTCTGCAGTAGTCAGCAACTGACTTTGTTATGCTTGGCTTATGGAGTCAGTTGCTAAAACCTGTAAATCTCATTGTTAAGTTCTTTAAAATGAGACTTAGTATTAATATGCTTTTGCTTTTTGGTGCGTTTTTGTTATTAGTCCTTGTATGTGGAAGGATAGATGAAGCATTTAACATTCTACTGCCACAGCTGACAATCAGGAAATTCCAAGCCTCTTCATCTGTGTTTTTCCCAGGCATTCTGTGGGTGATACCAAAGTTCCATTTTGTCTTCAGTCCTGCGTAAAGCCTTTGAAATATGCGATTGCTGTCAATGATCTTGGCACAGAGTATGTGCACAGATATGTTGGTAAAGAGCCTAGTGGATTACGGTTCAACAAATTGTTCCTGAATGAAGATGGTAAGAGATACATTTTACTTAATAATGCAAATACTCAGTTTTAGAAAAATATGAGGCAAGCCTACACAGTTTTTTCAGTCTTGTCATTTTACCCTATCCTCTTAAGTCATATTACTAGGCAGCTTTCTGGAATATTTTGCATCAGCAAGGTAAACTTAGTTTTTGTTAGTCACTTTTGCCTAATTTAGAATGCTAGTAAAAGATGTTGTATTGCTTCTATTCTATTTGCTAGTTATTGAGCTGTAGGAAAACCCAAAGAATTTTAACGATGAAAGTATTTTAAATTTATTTTTATTTAGTTGAGTTGGTAGCAAATGTTCCTTAATCATGGCTTCTGTAAAAATGGTGGTGAAAGAATCAAAGATGTTAAATTGATTTTAAAAAACATATCACTTCTCAGCCTTCTGAGAAGCAGGTGCTGGTGCCAAAGGCCAGCACTGACTAGTTTCCAGAAGGCGAAATCTTCCCACAGATTATTCTAAATGGAATTTGGCTACTGATTCAAAACGATGTTTTTATTTTTTTCCCTGTGGCAGGAGTATTTTAGCAAGAATTTCTCATACAGCACTTACCTAGATTATTTCTTTTTCATGTTATATTAATTCTCAAGCATGGAAATTTAATTTTAATAAACTTTATGGCAAAAATCTGAGAAAGGTGACTCAGGTAGCCCTAGAGGAAATACTGGATATTATCTCTGAAACACAAATGTTTCTTCTAGTGGATCTGTCTCAGTAAAAGAACAGACAATGTTTCCATTGCCATGGTATTGCAATTAATATTTAATTACCAGCATAAGGCTTGGATGACATTTTTCTCAAGGACTGTATTGAATTCTGACTTAAATATCTATATTATTAATATATTAATGACACCTGATTATATTTATTATGTTTATAAATATATTCAAACGATTATATAAAAATTATTTATTTATATCTTAAAATCATCTTACCATATTTAAAAATACAATATATCGTGACAATTTATTTTCTCTGTTTTATTATGTTAGTAAATGGTGATGAAATACCAGTATGAATATATTGCCAAGAGGGATTAAGCATTTTGTCAAGTTTTGCTGTCTTGTTTTTGCTTTCCTAGTTTTTCCAAATATACAGTGTTGTAACAGTGTGAAGAAGACTTGTCTTTCATATCTTACAAAAAGATTTACTATAAAAAAAGCTTTGATGGTGCTGAAAATGGCTCCTGAATTCCTTTGAACTAATATAGATGTTCTGTTTTTTCTCTTTTTAATAACATGACAAAGTATAGAAATTATTTTCTTCTTTTTATTGCTACTTTTAACATTGAACTATTGGAGAAGAATTGGTGGGCTGTGGTCTTTTACATTACTGTTATACTTTAAGAGTGTTTATAAGGCAAGAGTGTTTCTTATGCATATTATGTTATGCATAAGAGAATTTGGACTATGGAAATTTTGACCAAGGAACATGAAATTAATAGAGAAGACTAATTCACATGATAGAATATTTAATTTTTAAATACGTGCTTCTATGGCTGATAGACACAGGAAAGAAGTGCTGGGACTGACCTGGATGGCCTCTTATACAGTTGTTATGAGAAGAACTAAAACAAAAAGTAGGAGTCTAATAAATAGGAACATTTCAGTTATAGGGAGAGAAAGGGAGGTTGAGTTTCTCCAAGTGAAGGAAGAGGAGGGAAGAATGGATTATACTTTGCTTGTAGATTTAAACCACTGTATGAACTTTAGATGTGCAGAGTATTTGTCAGTTTGAGCATCCATAAATACTTTGAAGATCAGGTTTGAAAATGAAAAAAAAAAATAGATATTGAATCTATTTACTTTCTGAATATTCAGATGTAGTTGAATTCCATGTTCATAATCCAGATTCTGTGAAGTGATACACAGGTGTTTGAGAACTGTTTAGACATGCATCTGAAGCTATTTTTTCTATACTTACTTTATGGAAGATTCCTAAAACAGGATGTTCTTGTATTTCATTGTTTACTAGTATTGAGATTCAAGCTGGAAAGAATGAAGAATATTTTAACATAATTTAAAATTATAGCTAAAAATGCCAATTTACAACAAAAAGATGTTGCTGTGTTTAGAGTATTATCTGTGCTGTGCAATGGAAATTTGGAAACTTCTGCAGGCTTATGCATATTCAATTTTAAAACTTGTTTTATCAAAGGGAATATATTGCCCAGTCCAAGTCAGATTTCTGAAGGAATAAAACAATCTCCATGCTAATTTTAAAAATACTATTCCAGTTGATTGAAGTAGATCAGGAATTTTACTATGTAAAATATGTCTGAAACAGGCATTATCAGGAATAATTTTCCTGGCTATGGTCATTAGGCAGCTACAGGCTTTTTAATATCTATTGAGCTCATGATGCTACAAGTGTGACAATACCTGTATATATGAACAGGTAGTATCTCTTATCCATACATACAACCTCTTCTTGGTGAGAATTCAAACATACACGTGGTATGGAATCTGGTTGTGTTGTTTTCTTCGTACTGTGTGGCAGATTGAAACTATAGAGGTGCACAGAAGAATCAAGAGCAAAATATTTATAAAAATATTTTTAGAATGGGCTCTGTATGATAAAGTCATGAGTTTATGGACTGGAGTGATACCTAATGCTGGTGAGAGGAAGCTGTAAAGAAGAGAAGCATAGCTAGAGTGAGAAATGAGGGTGACAGTGTGTTCTGATTAAGCATGAGAGCCGTGTTGTCTTGAATTGTGTGTCCAGAGTTGGGATCCCCAGCTCAAGGAGAACAGTGACAAACTGGGGAGGGCTCCAGCGAAGGGCTGCCAGGATGCTGTGCAGTCCAGAGCACGTGCAACTCCCAAGGAGCAGTCAGAAGGGGGAGTCTAGGGGCTCCCCTGGAAGCCTCTTCAAATTCTTGAAGAGGAATTGCCAACATGAAGAGTTCTGTA
Organism: Corvus kubaryi; assembly: GCF_017639235.1. Classification (NCBI taxonomy): domain Eukaryota; kingdom Metazoa; phylum Chordata; class Aves; order Passeriformes; family Corvidae; genus Corvus; species Corvus kubaryi. The sequence continues at coordinate 84,269 of NW_024581875.1, read as the reverse complement.
ATTCTTCTTGGTAGTGCCACCTGGTACAACAAGAGCCAGTGGCCCCATGCAGTGGCTTGGGAGCTGCAGATTGGATATTAGGGTAAATTTGTCCTTTTAGGATGAACAGGATTGCGGGAGAGAGGATTTGCCACATCTGGAGGTTTTCAAGACTCAGTTAATAGAACTTTGGCAATAGCCTTGCATTGAGTGGGAAGGTGGAGGAGATGACCCCCAGATGTCCCTTCTGACGTGCAGGCTGTGATGCTGTGAGTGGTCATTTGACTTGTGTTCAGGTCTGTGGTCCCTAAGGAGCTATGGAAATTGTATGTTTTCTTATCCAGGATCTGGTCTTAATTGAAAGTCAGATACATTTGACCCTCGTTGCTTGCATTAGTAGATTACAACAGGATATTTTATATATGTGGATCTTAAGTATAATCAAATGAAATCAGAACAATTTGTCAGTCTCGTTCAGAGAGAGAAGGAATGGCAGTAACAACTTTAAAATAGTATCTAGACAACAAGTTTGTATTTTAGGGGAGCTCCGCTGTTTTGGAAGATACTGGCCTTTTTTCCCACTAATAGAATAGTTGGATTTATTTAAAAGTTCCTTTTAATATTGACTTCCTGAAAAATACTAATAAAATTGATGATCAGTTTTTGAAGATTAACTGATAGTCATAGATGGCTGTCATTGACCATACCCAGTGTAATTTTCATGGGAAGATGTGTGTTGGCTGCGAATATCAGACTCATATCCAAAACCCCAATCATCTCAAGTTTCCTTTAGAGTCCATATTTGTATATCATGCATAAAAGTATTAAAGAGTTTTTGTGTTGTTTTTTTAATTAGTATTTTTTCAAATTTGGAGATAAAGGAATAGCAAATAAAGAATTCAAACATGTCATGATATTAATGCATTGAGAATTGTTCAAAGTTTGCTCAGAAGTCAACATCCTAGTTAAAAGGCACAGCAAAAATGTTAGTTAAAAAAAGAAAAGGGTTATTTGTTGAAGGTGGATTATTTGGGAAAAGTAAGATGGCTGATAAGGAGAGGTTTTTCAGAAAAAGAAAATAGAAGAGAAGGTGATTCATTCAGCAGTCAAGAATGATTTGGGAATGCAAAGATACTGTTAATATGGAGATCAGTGGGAAAAAGGAAAATGTAAGTGTAGCAGGTATGTGCAAGTCAGCTATGAAGTAAGTTAAATTCTAGGGAGGATGAGTAAATACATATTTGCATTTCAGAAGCTGCCGGTAGAAACCTCTGGCTCTTGAAAAGAATCAGTGTTTTGTATTCATGGTCAGCAATAAGGAAATTTAAGAACTGGATTTTAATTATTTTTTAAAGGTCCTGTTTAAACACTTTTAAAATCACTGAGACTTGGTAACTTGGGGGAAAAATTGGAAAGTCCTGGGGTTGCTCTGCTTTTAAGTGTTGCGTTGATCCAATACTGGAACACTGAAGAGCATTTGTAAGTTTCAAGAAAAGAAATTATGCCAAACCAAATAATTTACTGGATTAAGTTGCATAAGACTGAGTGTGTTCTAAGCTGTAAAATACTCAGAATTATAAAATATTGTGTATAGTGTTGGATTACAGTATTTTTTTAAAGGTTTAGGATTATATAATAGCTATTCTGTAATAGTAACTTGAAGTCATACATCTAGAATAATTTTTCCCTTAGGCACTTGACTGGTTTTGTTTGACAAACTTGTCTTGGAATATATTTGTAATTGAAAACTTTATTTCACAGACAGGCCTCATAACCCTATGGTGAATGCTGGAGCAATTGTGATCACATCTTTAATCAAGGTAAAAAGTTAATTTTTAGTTTCTCTCCGAGTATTTTAGTAGAATGTAGAAAATAATGTCTTGTACAGATTATAAACTGTATTTGATTTTTGACTGCAATATCTGATGGCACTTTACTCATTGGCAGGTAGACAATCTCTGATATTTTGGAAATAGTAACCCTTGCAAACAAATGCAGTGTTAGACTAGCAGTTTCTAACAAGTATCAGTGCATCTCAAAAACTCTGTTTCCTTGATGGTATTAATTTGTTTCCTTCTTTAGCTGCACAACACTTGATATTCTCTCGAGAGCGTTGTCTTCTATTTGTTAATTGCTGAGGAAGTACATTGCTCAGGAACAAACTTTATAGCACTTAGAAGTACATTTCTGAGTGTCTAGTGCTCTTATAGAGCATAAAGTTACAAGAGTATTTCTTGCTGTGTAGAAGAAATGGAAGATACTATAATTTGTACAGGAGCAATTGTGCTGTATCTAAATGTCAGTCTTATGTTGAATTTGTGTGCTGTTAACATCCTGCACCACTAAATTATGTTAGGCTTCTATGGTACACAGTTGTTGTTGGGATGTAAGTGTGCTTTCATAAATAAGAATGTTTGAAAATAGTCGCTTATTTTGCCAAGCACACCAGGACTGAATAATGACTTTACATCTTTAGTCCATGATCTTGAGACTTTTGGAAAGCTGTATTGTATTTTTTCCGTAGAATAGCTGTGTATAAATGTCTTGAAGTTGTTAATGGTATAAACTCCATATAATGTTAATGCTTGCCAGATACTTGACTTGTATTTTCTGCTGGTGTCGGTCGCCACAGGTACAAAAAATTAATTTTTTTTTTCTAAGGGTACCTGCATAGAGTTCTGGGGAACATGTCAGTCCCCTGGAATTTTTGAGTAGTAAGCTTGATACTGTTACTTCAGAGGTCTAAAAGCCTTTTTTACAACCTGTTTCTTGGTTGTGTTTCAAAGTCCAATAGCTACAGTGTGTTTCCTACCCTCTATTTCCAAAACGTTGATTTTAAAATTACTTAGATCTTGATTTTCTGTTATTTTATATTTAAAGAAGGTGTAAGAACTCCTGCTTAAAGACATTTATCTTTGATAGCTGTAGGTGAAAGAAAATGGCCTTAAGTATGACAGGTAAATTTATTCACATTTAATATTTTTTAAAGGTTGACTGAGCATTGAAATTCACTTGGATAATAGTGAATTTTAAAAACTGACTTAACACACTTGTCTGAAATGTCAAAATGTTAGTCCAAATACAACATGCCCTGCTGATCATAAGGCAAAACAAAAGCATGTGCCTCTTGCAGAAGGCACGTAGTTCTTGATAAATGGTGTACTTCTGAATAGATAACATGGATTTGTTTATTGCATGCAACTGTGGTATTTGTTGCAAGGATGTGGGATTGGTTTTGCTGGGTGGCTTTCTTTAAATTTTTGTTTGGGTTTTTTCTGTAATGTTCTTATAAAGAGTATTGCATTGCACTAACATTTCTGCATGTGGTAACTGCACGTCTAGTGGACGCGTATCTTATCACACCATTATTTGTTTTCAGTGTGATTAAAATGTAGATTATTTTCTGTACTGCTTTCACTAAGATACCATTTATCATTTGAATAACTAACCAAGCTAAACATATTCTGAAGAAAATTATGTAGAGGGACACAGGTACAAAACTACCTAGTAGTTGTATTTTTTGTGAAGTAACTTCTTTACAATCTGCAACTTAACATTATTCCTACTAACCTGTGAATTACGTAATTCACGTTTGTATTTGATCTAATATCAAACTTACCTTTTTTCTGAAAAAGGTGGCTTCATTAACTCATGTTTTGCCCTCAATTCCTCTGCATTTGTTCTTTTTATTTAAGGTGTTACTTACATGTCTTAAAGGCAGTGTGTGACTCTTAAAGTACAAGAAAACTTAAATTCACCTTGTATTGCAGATTTATCTAATGTGACAGCATGTTAATAACTATGGAGAGATTGTTGCTGTATTTCATAGTTAAGAATGCTTTTATCTCCTTTGAGATTCATTATCTCTTTCTGAGAAATGGATCTAAGAAGTCTTTCAAAGTTCCCATACGTGGTACTGAGTTTAGCAGCTATTAGTAGACACGATCTTGCACACAGCTGTCCTTAGAGCCTGGCACAGATAATGGTTACTTGTGGATGAGCAATGATGCTTGGAGTAATCTTTCTGTCAGAATATGTTAACATGTAATATGTTAACATTTTAGGGGTAAAAATGGCTCTTAGCATCACTTACCCGGTTCTGGCTTCTGTAAGAATTTGGTGTTCCCACCTTGGAACAGAGCAGGGACCTAAACTGTAACATTACATTGTCTTTGCAATCCATAATAATAAATAATGAGGGGTATGTGCATGTTAAATTGTACGTTTGTTTGAGTTACTTAGGCATGGCTGTATCATGCTCCTGCCATCTTAAGTGATTCTCCGACTGCCCTGGGTTTGGAGCTACAGTGTATTTACATTTTGGTGTCTCAACCCCTGGCTCTGTTCTGATTGTACTTGCATTACACTCCATAGACTATTTTATCAGTTTAAAGGATGTATCTACAATAAAAATGCATTAGCAAAAGGACATCCTGCAGGTCACTTTTAAAGAAATAAAATTTAAAAAAAACCCCTAAGGATCTTTTCCCTTGTTGATAATTGTACAGCCATTTGCCTGTAATACTAGTTGTATAAATGACATGGTTACAACAATTTTCAAATAATTTTTATCAAAAGAAAATTGTGTGGCAATTACAGGAGTTTGTGGAAAGGTGGTATGAGATAAAACAGTAATTTTTTCCATATCTTCAAGGAAATATAGGTGCTTGAAAGAAGGTGATTCAACTCCTGTACAGATTTAGTACAGATTCAGTGCAGCTTTCTGTACATCACATTGGCTGGGAAAAGTCTTTATTGCCTGTAGTAGGGATAGATATTACTGCTTTGATCTGTTTTCTTAAACTTCAAACTCAATTCTCAAAGCTTGTCAACTCCAGGAATAACAGTGGTTTTGTCAGGGACTTCCCACTTCCACTTTACTGACTTGTCGTATTAGAAGTGCAGGTGAGATAAAGAGGAAGGATTCACAGGGAAATATGTGGAAGAAGGCAGATGGCTGTGGATGGAATCACCAGAGGATAAAGGATTAATCTTAAGTCATTTTTATTGTGTGCTTTAACATTCCATCTGTAGATAAAAGTTTTCCTAATCTAACAGCAAAGGTTCAGGCAAATACAGCATCTTTAAATCCTCTACGTACTGGCAGCCACACGCAGACTGTAAGACAGTGTGGACTTGAAAGCTCACTGAAGGGAGGTGTTCTGTGGTCTTGAATTATGTGGGAAGCATTTAGACATGTTGGGAATAACAAAATTCATAGTTCTTGCAAAAAATTCAGTGTACGAGAAAATGAAAATGCTGATCTCGCTGACCCTGAAAAGACCTTAGTTCAATGGAAGCTTTTTTTTTTTGATAAAACATGGAGGGGTTTGTGATATATTTAAGAGCTTTCTAAATATACTGATAAATCAGAAAGTAAATGAGGCAAAGAGTGGTAGAAAAAACCTGTCTGGCTGTGCCAAGGGTCTGTTTGCTGTCAGGATTCAGTTATTAGGAAACCTATGCAGTTACAGTTTAATACTTGAGAGGTGGGAAAATGCATGGCTTATTTGGCAGTATAGTTATAATAAACTGTACTGATTTAGCTTAACTGCTCTATGCTGTCACTCCAGTTATCCTTCCTGATAGACTGTTGTGTAAATATACATACAAACCACTTTGCATCATGTGTTGGTGTTGTGATCTTCTCTACCAGATACTTGTCTTTACTTTGGTGACATTGCCTCTCTTCCTAGGTTATTAATTTTCTTTTGGTAACTAATTTGGGGATAGAACTTACATCCATGTTTTTCTCCACTTGCTTTTTACTGTAACTCAAGTATATTGGATGTTATCTGATGTAGAATATGTATGAGATTCTGTGAAATGACGTCTGTTCAGTGGTCACAAACGCACAGAAGTGAAGGACACACAAAATCTGACATGTATTTGAAATTTTCATAGTATTTGTCTTAGGTCAAGTACTGTCTGTCACAGTGTACTCTCAAGTATTTCAGAGCTGAAAATGGTACACTAAACTGGCAAGACACCAGTTCTCACAGAACAGGACCATCTTAACAAATAAATATAAAAAGTGTGTAAGTACAGAAAGCTAAAATAAAGACATAAAGAAAAGACATAAAGAAAAATGCACAAGTGTAAAGAAAAGAGTTTTCTTGCACTCTGATGTAGTATTACGATTTTTTGTTTCTGGATATTTTCATCACAGGATAGCGTTAGATTATAAATTTGGCTTTAAATATTCCAGAAATTAATTTTTAAATAATCTTCTATTATTAGAAGATTATAAACTTCTCATGATCCAGGTGTTTTTGTTAGCTTTGCGTAGATTCAAAATCGAGAAATTGCTTTAGCAAGAGACATGTGGTAAGAGCTTATATGGTCTAATCATAGAAACAGTGTTGATCAATGAAAAGTGGCTAATATTAACTACTTTTCCAATAAGTATTGCCTGATTTTGTTGTTGCAAGCTCTGGTAAGTATCCATGGGTCTCTTTCCTATGTAGGCATGTAGCCTTTGCAACTGTTTCTATTTTTTAATAGAAATACAAGTAATATAGTACAAGTACCTTGTTTAAAATAAAAAAGGGAAGATCACTAAAACCTGACACAGTCAAAAAATTCAAATTTATGATTGACAGCCATAGGTTCATTGGGGTTTTAAGTGTTTACAAAATTGTGTTGAGCTGTCTTCTGCAAGTTTGAATTTTCTGCCTATCAAACTGCTTCAGTCCTAACATTGTAAATTTAATTTTGTATTCATTTAGAAGTGTTTTTTCATATGTTTATACACACAAGCATGTATAAGTGTGTATAGGAACATATGTTCCAGTAAATGTACAAAGTGTTTGTGGAGTTAGTGCATGGAATGTTTTCTTTGATGTTCTAGACAGGTTGAATTGCATCTGAACTTTAAAAATGCTTTTTAAGAAGTATTGTCATGGTTGCCCTCAAATTCATAGGTTTATACAGTCAAGCTAAAAATAAGGGCTTGTGGAAGAACAGAAGTTTCCTTGTCTCTTATATTTGTTTAAATTATTACGGAAAAGCTGCTTAGTACTCTAAATGTTAGGATTTTATATTTGCAATTGAATTTTAATCATAGAATGTGTGTTGCCACTGTGTCTCTTCAGCTTTTTAGGAGGAGCAGGATACCTCTGTCAGCTGCTGAAAGAGGGGAACTAATCTGCTGGGGTTTTTAGTCATCATGTGTATGGAAGCAGAGTTTCTCATTTCAGTAACATGTTGTAGTAAATCCCTACTGAGGTCTTGATCGTGTGATTGCTTAAGCAAGTAGTTCAGGTGAATGAGCAGTCTGATTTCAGTAACAATGCTTTTGTGTGTGATATGAAATACCTCTACAAGTGCGCGGAACATCAAGGACTAAAAACTCATCATCTGGCTTAGTATGCAGAAGATTTTCTTCCCAAAATATGAGTTTAGTTGTGAACTTTGAAAAGGAACCTTTTTTATTAAAAGTCAATGTGGAAAAAGTTTGCATTGAGTCTTTCGCCCACCAATTTAATGTGCTGCTGGTAAAGCCATGTTTTTATTGAAGGGAATATTTTTTTCAACCAGGCAGAACAAAAAAGTGAAGTATTATGTATTTATATTTTTGCAGAAAGCATGATCTCTTTCTCCCTCCTTTCTTTTTTTTTTTTTTAAAAGAACCTGTTTCAATTTATTAAACATGTCTAACCATACAATTATCAATGCAGCATCCCATAACTAATGCTGACCCACTTTCCCAGAAAAAGATGTTCATTGTGCATTTGAAAGGTTGAAAAGGTTTTTGTGGTTTAAATGTTGTTACATATTTTACAGCATTAGGATCTATGGAATATTTTGACAACTGCAACAGTTCAATGAAGTTGGTAATTTCTTCTTTTAATTATTTTTCATTGAACAGATTTGGAGTTAAATTTTTAAGATTTGTGTTCTGGTATATTATACAGGAACATTTTGATGAAATGTATCATGCATTTTTTTATCTAATTGAAAATTAGCTAGAGATTATTGCCTTTAGGAGTAAGGTTATTAGCCTTTAAACATAAGGGTAGCCACTGGCGCATAATTTTGAGAGAACAGTGTGGTGTTCCTTTCACCAGTGATCATACGTGTGTGTCTGCACATCCTCCTGTAGATGAGCTGATGCATGGGCTTCCAAGATTATCTGCAATACCCTAATCCACACACAGAGTGGGAAATGAGACTGGCTTTATGCATTTCATTAAGTAAAATACTGGTTGATATAAAGCTTCCGTTTTTTCCACTTTCTTCCCCATCCCCACACTAAACACAGTGCAAGTAGCGTCTTGAATTGTTTGAGATTTGTTAGAGGCTTGTTATTCTAAATAGAGTGTCTTTAATATTAAAATAATGTATTAAAACAGATACATTGTTTCCACTTGTGTATGCGATGCCATTGTTTTTTAAACTTCCTCCAAAAATTCTCCTTGGCTGCTTAAAAAAAACTAAAAACTCCCCCCAGTAGACCATATGCTATTTTTTACCTCCCACTCCTCTTTCAATCTCTTTTGATAGGAATTTGTGAAAGGCCACCCATCAGAGACCTCTGAAAAATTAATGTTTTTAACTGGCAGCTACTAAATTTGAGAATGTTCTTCAATGTGGGAGGAAAAAAAAAAATTCTCAAAGTAACACCCCTCATCCTTCCTGAAAAACCCAAACCAAGCACACCCTAAGAATTAAGTTTCACTATCATCCTTATTAAGTTGGATTTAGATTTTCCTGTACATTGTTATCACAATGATGTGCCCTATGATGTGAAATTCTATTTTTCTAGCTGTTTAACAATTTTTAATAGGTAGGACATTAATCAGATATTAACTAAATCAGATATTTTAAAACTAATTGCAGTTATTTTCATAGTAAGGGGTAACACTTCATTTTTAGTCTTCGGTCTAAATTCTTAGTATGGGCACTGGCCATGGAAATATTTTAACTTCAGTAGCCTCAATCTCCCTATGCTCAGCTCTGTTGGTAATATGAGAATACTTTTGGCTTACTAATCTATAAAAAGTTAGTGTTTTTACTGTAATTATCCTGTTTGTAGTTACTTCTGTATTTTTTTTGCTTTAGCTACAGCATTTACTTATGCTAAGCATGTAAAGTTGAATAGAGAGCACTTAAAATAAAGCATACCTTCATTTATTACCTTCCAGTTTAAATTAATTTCCAACATACAGGTGTTGGTTAAGATTCATAGGATTGTTTAAATTATAATTAAAGATTTACTTACCTAACACTTTAATTTTTTCATTAATATATGAAGTGATTGTAGTACCTTATTCTTAATTAGCCTCATACCTTAGTTATGTGCATTAAAATCCTAATACTGTTAAGTGAACTAACTTCTTTCCTGTGTTAACAATTTTTTGTAAATTATTTTTTCTTTTCTTGCAGCAAGGAGCAAATAATGCAGAAAAATTTGACTACGTAAGTTGATGTTATAACATTGCTTTTTAAACTAAATTCAATGGAAAATTTTCAAGATGGCAAAAGAATTGAAAGTTAAATTTTAATAATATCCTATGTTTTGTCTTTGTAGATATACTTGGTTGTTCAAACATTTAGTGATTTGTATTGCATTTGTAAAATGGTGTTGCAAGATTTAGGGTACGGCTGGGTTGAAAGCTGATAACCTTTTCATGTGTAAAAATACTGCTTTTCCTTCTCTTTGTCTCTAACAGGTGATGCAGTTCATGAATAAAATGGCTGGTAATGAGTATGTTGGATTCAGTAATGCTACGTAAGTATTTTTTATTCACTTACTGAGGTTAGGTGGAAAGTGTTTCAGCTGATAACTGGCATACGAGCTTATGACAAAGTTTAGTTATTTACATTTCAACCAGCATTTCATCCCTTATATTGGAGGGTGTTTTTGACTTAAAATTTACAGCTAAAGTTGTGCATGTCTCTGACATCAGTGTGGCTAAATTTCACCTAAAAGTGTTGGTTACCTCTTTGAAATGTCAGTATTCTGTCTTAGTGCTCTGCTGGTGCTATGGCAATGAGAGCTGTAAGTGCAACTCTTCCCTTCCTGGCATTCATATTAAAAATTAAACTCTGCATGTTGGTGGCTGCATAGCAAATGTTTAGAAAGCACTGTTCATAACAACTGGGACTCCCTATGCTTTTTTATTTTGCATATTTAAATTCTTTTCTAGAAGAAACAGTTCCCCTCATAAACTCAGTGTATAGCATTCCAAAAATCTGGAGAGCTTTTTCAGGCAGCATGAGGGAAATCATGAAGATTCCCTTTAGCAGAGTTGCTTCCAGGTTGCCAGCTGGAATGCACATGCAGAGGTGTTTTTCCTGAGCTTTGTTACAATCAAAGGTGTGGTGGTATAGAAGGAACCAGGCAGGTATTCCTCCTTTAGTTTTCATCCTTACCTTAATCATCACAATGAGGAGTGGAGCCATCAGTCTGGTCACTGTCTGATCTGCTGTGTGTGTGTGATCCTCAGATTCCTCTGCTTTGGTCAGGAATGACCCTTTCGCTGTGGGATGTTCCATTCCACTCCGGCCTATTTAGAAATGCTTCCGAGATTAGGATCTTGCCCTCCTTTGCCTTATCTCCAAGTCAGCTTATGTTGTGTGGGTAACCAGTACTGTGTGTATTTGGATGTCAATGCTGATTCAATCCAGCTGGGTGAACTGGGATGAACTTCTATGGCCAATTCTGTCCCATTAGTAGAATATTTGTGTTCAGAAGTGGTATATCCTTTACATGCAGTTTTACTGAATTACATTATACATCTTGAGTTCAGCGATTTTTGGGGGTTTTTTGGAAAGTTTGACATGTTGCCTTGTCTTTTTTTTATTTTTTTTTTTTCTTTTAGGTTCCAGTCTGAAAGAGAGAGTGGAGATAGAAACTTTGCAATTGGCTATTACTTGAAAGAAAAAAAGGTTAATCTCTTTTTTTCTTGAGTGTATTTTGAAGATGGTGTGCTGGGTTTAATCCATAGTCTGTGAAGACTTTTAATTTATTTTATGTACAGTATGGCATAAATTAATACTGTATATGTCTTATCAATGTTATTCAAATGCTGTCATTAAAAAAGTGTGATACTTAAGCCATTCTCATAAAACACCTCTAAATATTTTTCTGTATTGTAGCCATGGTAATTTGTTTTATTTGTTGTAAAGCATATAATCTGTGCTGTACAGGTGACTTCATAAAACTCCTGGATGCATTTTTCAGTTTGCTTATTTAAAGATGATGGAAAGATGTACTGAAAAAAGTACATTTAAAGATGTACTGAAAAATATTTTAGTACCTAGTTTATTGATATCGCTGCACCAAGTTATTTTTAAATCTGATGTCATCAAATATTTCTACTTATTATATTTAAATATTTATATTAAAATATGCTTAATGCTTAGTATGCTGACAAAAATATAGCTTAATTTACGTCTTTCTAAAAGTGATACTTAAAAAAAAATAATAATTTTACCTAAAGAGTCTTTATTTTTCTTCCTCAGTGCTTTCCTGAAGGCACGGATATGGTTGCTATACTAGACTTCTATTTTCAGGTAACTGACTTTAAAATTGAGACTAACTATAGACTTAGAATTGCTATTGTAAGCAGTAGAAGCTGATTTGTGCCTAGACATGGAGGCTTTAATGACTTGCAGTTAAATTTGTCAGCTTCTGTTAAATTCTGGAAATGACAGATGTGTGTTTGATGTATCCAGATTTGCTTTTGTTTAGGTGATCTACTCAGATGTCTTTATTGCTAATACAAACTAGCAATAGTCTTTAAACCACTAGTAGAAGTTTAAAATGTCTTGTATTACTTCAGTGAGTTTGACAAAACATTTCTTCTTCTTTGGGTTGCTGCTTCTTACTGTGCTGTGGAGTACTTTACTGTGTAACTGGAGAATGCATGCTGAGCTGTAGGCTTGAGGGGAGTGGTACAAGGGAAGTAATGGCAATATCTCCTTCTTTTAGTTTAATTCAGTGAGTTTAATTTTGAGTAAAAGAATCTATATATATATTTATTCTCCCCCTCCCCCATTTTTTTTCTTTTTGACTTTCAGCAAGTTGTTTGCAACTGTCACAAAATGAGAACTTGGCAAATGTGAGGTATTTCCTCAGTAAGGGTTTCCTAATGTTTAAATGCTCACAACTCAGCCCTGCTGTGTAGGGTTCTCAAGAGGTAGTTCAAGTTGTGTTACTGATTCACTTCATCTGGGAGAGTTTAAAAAAAAAAAAACCCACAGAGTTCAGTTCTCAAAATCTGTTTTTGACTTGGAGACTTGCTGTTACTTACGCAAATCATAAGCCATTATTTTCAAAATGCAAATTTTATTCAAGTTTTTTGTGTTTGGATGCACCTGCTCTCTTATCTTTAGATCAGATGCGTGTTTGTGAAGTAAGATATGTGTGATTAGCTGTAGCTGACCTCTTGTTGAGTTAGAAACTAGGTACAAGCTAATAGTCTGCTCTAAACTTCCCTTGTGACTGAACAGAACGTGTAATTTATCTGAATTTACTGTGTAAACGTGCTTTTTAAATGCCTTGTATCCCACTGCCTGATAATGTGTTCTAAGTGAAAGCTATTCATAACTTAAGAAATGTTAAAGCTAACTTTTCTGATGTATTTTAATTTGGCCTAATTTTTGTGCATTCTGATCTCTGATTTAATGACCATGTGTCATTCTTTCTTTTTTCCCTTGAAAAATCCCCTTTTCGCTCCATGCTCAGGAAAAGGATAGCTCATACACGAGCAGCATTTCTGTTTTCTTGTTAGGGTACAATGCTTAACTTTCCAACACTCAGATTCTACTTGAAAGTCTAGTTGTTTCTTTTCTTTGGGTTTTCTGTAATGTTCCTTCCTCCCTTTTGTAACTGGGAACTTTCTGAGCAGGAATAAAGGTATTTGCCTATTATCTCTGTAAAGTGAGGATGGATTGTTCTCGGATTAGAGAACCGAGGTACAAAATGCAGGTGCTTAAACTGAGAACCTAGAAACAATTTTTTTTTTCAAAGTAGGTGATACTATGTAATACTTCATATGTTTAAAACACGGTTGCCATTTTAGATGCGTCTCTGACAATCTCTTGATTTGCAACTCCAGTTGATTGGACTAGGATGTATTGAGTTTGGCACCCGGAAAATAAGAATTCCAGGTAGTAACTACTCATGCAAACGTGGCTTAGGTAACTTCATGAAGTATCATGTAATGACTGTTTGGCAAAAGCAAGAATACGAGCACTAGTTTGTTTACTTTTTAGAGCAGCATTTCAGCTTCAGGTTGAAACCAACTTATCTTTTGGTTTCTGCAGAAATGAGGCAGCATCAGGTGATGGCATCATATCACATTTCCTGATGTGTCACCAAAGTATGTATAGTCTGTACTGAAGCAGGGATCCTGGGAAAAACTATGGTGTGGTTGTATAATTACTATATAAAAAATTAAATATGAGAAAGGTGAAATAAGGCTGCATCAGCAGGAAGTGCTGGCATTAATACTTGCATGTGCTAGAATTTGCAGCTTTAAATTGTACTTCTAATAACGTGTGGGATCTTCTAAGGCTTTAAAATGAAAAGAACCCACCACACAAAACTAGCTCAAATTGAAAAAAGCAGTCATTCTGTGGCTTTGCCATTTAAGCAGATGCAAAATACTGAGATTGTTTTACAGACCTCTTCCTCTCAAAGGAACATAAGGGGGGGTGGGGGGAGGAATTGAGCAGAGACACTAACCCATAAAATACTGTCCCCAGCTTTTAAGAGGGCTTACAAACACTGTCACTGGGATCTTTATAGTAGAAAGATTCAGACTGTGTTAATTGATGCTACTAGTGTCATCTGTAACAAATGTATGTTACAGGTGATTTTGAGATGTTATTTTAATATTTCTGTATTTTGTTGATCCTGCTGTAGTTGGCCTTACTGTGCTAGAAGTACCAATGCTTATAATCTCTATTTCTTTTCCATAAGCTTTGCTCAATAGAAGTAACATGTGAGTCAGCAAGTGTGATGGCAGCAACTCTGGCTAATGGTGGCTTTTGCCCAATCACTGGTGAGAGAGTCCTGAGTCCTGAAGCAGTCCGGAATACCCTGAGTTTGATGCATTCCTGTGGCATGTATGACTTTTCAGGGCAGTTTGCCTTCCATGTAAGTACTTTCCAAGTGTTAATTACAGCTGACCAAGAAGACTAATCTGTGCTATTATTTTCTGTGTTCCAGGGGTTGCTTCCTTGTTTTTGAGGCAGAGGAGAGGGCGTTACATGAATTGTTTAGAAATTGAACACACTGTAAGGGAAAATCTCACCTAAGATTCATGGCACTACTAGTGTCACATACCTTATAGCACTCTGCCTTCACATTTGGGAATCCTTTTCCTATCAAAACATGAATACTGTTCCTTAGGAAAGGCTGTTCATGAGAGAAACAGGTCATGATGAAGATGGAACTAAAAACATGGCTGCAGAAATCCTGCTGTATGGGAGTCAAGGATAGCAGAAAGCCTTTGCAGACAGTTGTTTTTCCTTCACTAACTCAGGCTCAGAAATTGTCTTTATGTGTTGTAAAAATGGCTGTCATACACAGCACATGTACTGTGCTCCTGTTTTCTAGCAGTGTGTTCCATACATGTAAATATTTCGAGATGGACTGTATCTTATTGATACTTTCAGTACTCTGGTCTGAGCATTTTTAGTTTTTCCTTAGTGCATACACGTAAAAGTGGTTATGGTGGCGTTGTGTGACTTAAGAGTTGCTGCTTGGAGAGCTATGAGGATGTGTGACATGTTAGTTCCTTCTGGAAAAAAGTAATGCCTTTGTTCATATTGTAAATAAGTAGGTTATTGTATGATTTCATAGACACTCTGCAATTTTCTTGTGGTTTTGTTTTTTGCCTTTTCCAGTCAAGATTTTTACAGCTTCATTCTACCACCTTGTTGTAAGCTGTTCATGAGACATACACTTGTGTACTACTGCTTAGTCACAGTTGCTTGTTTTATAATAGATTTAAATTATCTTTTTTCACAGTATTACTGACTCACTGTATTCTGAGAGCAAATAGTTTTATGATTCTGAACCTCGGATTGTCACAAACTGCATCAGGTTATTGTTTATCTAAAAAGAGATAAGTAATAATGCTTTCCTGGCTTCAAGTGCCTTCCAGATACATGTTTTATAAATGCTACACAATAATCTTCAGGAAAATGCTGATGCACTGTGTTACAATAGTCAGGAACATCTGCAGAGGCCAGTAATTCTCTGATTATTCTATAGGTTGGTCTTCCTGCAAAATCTGGAGTTGCTGGTGGCATTCTTCTGGTTGTTCCTAACGTCATGGGCTTGATGTGCTGGTCACCTCCTTTGGACAAGATGGGCAACAGTGTTAAAGGAATTCACTTTTGTCATGTAAGCAGCATTGCCCTTGGGGTTTTTTGGTTGTTTGGGTTTTGGTTGGTTTTTTTTTTTTTTTTTTTTTGCTTTTGCAGCTGATGTTTACGGAGTTTCAGTTCGCATAGCTGAGATTCTAAGTGAATTAAATGGTGATTTGTGATTGTTCCCTACATAACAAGTTTCATTGATTCAAGGGTGAAAGTCTAAGAATAGATATTTGCTTTTTAGTAATAAATAGCACTTGAATTCAGTGAGTGTTAAAATATGATGCCAGAAACGCTGTAGAAATCTGTTGTGGAAAAGCTTTGAAAAGGAACACTTCATGAAGTAACAAAAGTGCTGGATGCCAGTATATTGCATTAAAAACTGTAGAGCTCTATTTATAGACTTCTTTCCCTCTCTTGTCATAAAGTGCAGTTTTCAAAACACTGGAAATGCAACTCTTATTTACTCTTATTTCATTGCAATAAAAGAAAAAGATTGTAATGAAATATTGCCGTTCTGATGTATTTTTAAACTGATTTTTGTAAACCATGTGACATAAAAGATGTCTTCATACATGATACCCAGCTGTTGGGCAAGCTCTTCCTAGCTTTATGTTGTGCCAGTGAAAGGGCTGTGGATAGTCTGATGATAGCAGCATTAGAAGCAGGAGAGATTTTGGGGAGGACTGTGTAATGATTAATAAACACGTTTTGTGGGAGAGGAGAATGTAAAAAATTTCTTCCTTTTTTCTCCCTAAAACTACCTTGTAATGAATGATTGCTTAATTATAAATGGGAGGTTGAGCAGCAGTTAAAACTTTTCATGCTTCTATTTATCTAACATTCGTACAGCTTCAAATTAAGATGTTACTAATTCTAGTTTAAGTACTTTAAATTTCATATGAAATTGTGCTGGTAACTTAACTCTAAAATCCTGGAACAGCAGGCTAGGTGAAGATTTACTGCATCAATTCTGCATTCCAATGAGACCCAAAAACTGATACATGATCATGGCATACAAGTAACATGAATGTAACATTCACTTTTAAAAATAGAACAGCGTTGCCAAGTTTTGTAATTACAGCCTTTCATGCTGTAACTCAAACTGACTTAGGATCCATTATGTCACACATTTCCTTGTTTCATTCTTTAGACTGCAGTTTGATGTACTGGACTAGCCCAGGCTATTCTTTCTGCTCCTGAAATGTTCCATACAGCTGGAGTAGGAATTTATTAAAATAGGTATTTTGCAAATTGCTCCTTGTTTCGTTCTTCGTTAGAAGGAGTTTAAAGGTATTATTAGAGCTTTATCATATAGTCGTGCAATGTTTAAAGGGCCTTACAGACATGGGTATTGATTTATTAAATCAACCTCTCTTCTTACTGGTTTAAGTTACTAGGATATGATGCAAAATGTAAGGGGTAGTATTATTAACGTATATGCATTTGGCTATCATATGCAGATAATAATGCATGTTCTTAAATATTTGCAGGATCTGGTTTCTTTGTGCAATTTCCATAACTACGATAATTTGAGACACTTTGCAAAAAAGCTTGATCCTCGCAGAGAAGGTGGTGATCAGCGGGTAAGTTACTGTCTGTGTTCAGTGAGTATTGCTTGTAGACTTCAGAAGAAATATGGAAAAGTTCTTCTCTAAATGCCAAACTGCTCAATGACATGTATTGCATCAAAGCTTTCAGATAACGCAGTTAGTGCACATTATTAGTGGACACTTGCCTGGGTGGACCACACTATCACAGGGTTTTTTGTAGTAGAATTTCATATTAGAAATGAACTCCATTTCATACAGTTCATCTCCCCTGCTAGATTAAGTAGATGGTATCTGATCTAAGTTGCAAAGAGCTTTACTGTACTGGTTGCCTTTAATAAAGACTTGACCAGCTGGTGGGCTTAGCCTTTCTGTTGGGTGCTGCAATGCAGGAGATGTGTTTAGCTTTATTTTCATGGGGGTATCTCTGACCCCACATGACCTGCTGTGAGAGTTGCACAGGCAGTGAATTCAGGCATGAATAGTGCTGCAGACAAGAGCCTGTTACTTAGGGACCAGCGTAAGCAGTCTTTGGGAATGAACTGAATCCACTCCAGCTACACAAAAGATACAAGTGTGAGGTGTTGAGATAAGGAAAACCTCTTTTTGTTTTCAATACCATTAATGTTTTGACTAAGACATGAAGATTTCAATAGGTGAAGTAGAATGATTTTGAAAGTGCTTCTATTTGCATGTATACATCTAAAAAATACCCAGTTTTGAATTTGATTTTTTTATAAGTGGAAAAGAGAAACTAAGAGTTTATGTGAGGAGCTGAGAAACTTGAGTCTGTTAGCAATGACTGCAAGTATGGATTTTTTTTTTTTCCCTTCAAGTACACTAATAAATAATGTATGTTGCTTGAACAACTAGCATTCCTTTGGACCAATGGACTATGAGAATCTCCAGCAAGAACTTGCTTTAAAAGAAACAGTATGGAAAAAAGTGTCACCTGAATCAAACGAGGACATCTCCAGAACCGTAGTGTATAGAATGGAAGGTCGGGGAGAGCAGAACTAAACGAATGGGTTCTGGTTTCATTAAATTCTTCATTTTAAAAACCCTCAAGCATCTCTAGATTTAACTTTGGTTTGAATATTGTTTACCTGGTGTTTCATTTATATATACATTTTGTGTAAATTCTGTATGCTATACCAAAAAGATTGTCAAAGTTCAAGGGTATGTGGGGAAAAATCATGTGCAAACAACAAACCCAAAGCTGTAAACTGACTTTTGTAGTTACTTAGAACACGTTTAGTTAAAAAAAAAAAAGTAAAGGTAAATCTTAGTGTTTTCGAAGATATACCACAAAAGTGGTATATATCTGTTTATTTTTGTTTATATCTGAGAATTTTAAGTATACAAACTTTTGAGGCTGAGGAAGAACTTGTGTCCACTGAGCAGGGTCAGCATGCAAAGATAGAATATTAATTAAAATATAAAATAGTGTTCAACAAAATACACCAAATTCCTGAATTTCTAAATAATTGTATATTAAGTGGAGATGGGTTCTGAGTCATATTAGTACCACATCAGGGTTTTTTTAATGTCAGCTTTCAAATTTGAGCAGAAACAGACCCTTTGCATATGCCATGCTAGTGAAGATTATTTTTTCTTTTAATCAGACCATTAATAATTATTAATGCTAATGTTGTAATAAAGAGAGCAAAAATGCCTGGGCAGGAGTGGGAGAAGTAGGGAGGAGAAGGAAAAAAACCTGTCTTGTTTGCAAGTTAACTAATGCAGCAAAGAGATTTCTGACACAATTATTTTGAGTGCCTCTCTTGCTGCTTGTGCTGCCAGCTGGTAGTTATGACTCAGAAGTCTGCCTTACTAATAGTGCTGTGCTCCACCCTGGAAAGGAATGTAAGCAATCTGGGGTTTGGAGTGGTAACCACCTTAGCAGTGGGCAGGAAATATGTTCAGAGGGAAGCAGATAGGTAGATCTTACTAGAACTGTTTACAGTTAACTTACTTTTCAACCATTAATGCGTGCGCATGTTTGTATATGAAGATGAGAGGTTTCACTTACACACGAGCAAATTCTTGAGAACTTATCATTAACTGCTGCTTTTTGAAATGATTTTGAGTTTGCAGCTCTGTCAGCTCGCTGAGAAAGAGGACTTGCATTTTTCTATAGGCAGCTGCATCTCTTAAACTGCATAATTTGATAATTTGAGTATCTTGAGTAGGATGTAGCTCCAAATGATATATTTAAGCTTCAGGTAGGCTCAAGAGGCAGTTCTGGACAGAGGTCAAAGACTTGCTAAATTCTTAACACTTGTAGGAATTAGATTCTTAATAATGCTAAAAATCTTAGAAAATCATTCTCTATAAAAGTTTTCTCCTTTATAAATTTGCAAATTATATGATATATCCCATCCCTAGTACACATCACACAGAGTCCCGGTTTATCAAACTGGGGAAACTTGTCCAAGCAATGATAAATGGTATTAGCTGGTAGAGGATTTTAAGAGACAGTGACAATTCCGTAGGAACACCTTCACCTCTTCTCCCTGCTCCCTTCCCCAGTCCCTCTCCCTTTTTTTGTTTATCTAAAACTCCAAAATGTTGATAGGTGAGTTTTGCCTAATGGCAGAGTTAGTTTTTTCCTGTCCCTTTTTTGACCCATCCGGGTGTTTATGAGTTTAGTAAGATGCATAAAACAGAGCTTATGTTCTCTGAGAAAGCAAGCTGCTCTTAATTACTCTGTTTAGGTATTCTTGGTTTTCCATAAACATCTGAAAAAGCTCTGACTAAACCCTGAATTATCTTCATTTAGCAGAATATTGTAAAAGGATGGGCTTCCTGTCTTTGAAGCCTAGGATGAAAATATTTAAGCAAAACAGCACAGAACATAAATTTTCAGTGAATTTGATGCCCTACTGGGATGAAGAGGTAAATCTGTGGTGCAGATGTCAGTAATAAATGTCAGTCATGAATTGCTGAATAATAACTGTTTTATATTCTTATCTCTGATGATAAGGTTAGGTTTGTTAGTGCTTATCCTCAAAATAAAGGCAAAGTCTTGAATTATAAAAACGTCTTGCCTGTTTGAGGATTTTACAGTAAACTAGTAGCTACAGAGACATAAAAAGTATTCAGATCCCACAGAACTACTTTACCTGAAATGCCCTCAGTTGCAAGAGGGAACATAATGTGTCTGTGCTGCTAATGAAAAGTATTTACAGTGGTGACATGTTGCTGGATGCATTATGGATTTAACTAAAAATGGAAAAGGCAAGATGCAGGATTTGCTTGATCTGATTCTACCCACCTTGATTTTTAGTACTGTTTGAAGCCACTTCTAAAGATGTGGTTGAAGATAGAAGATTTTTCCACGTGCAAAACTTGTGGTAGAGTCAAGTCCTGCATGGGAAATACAAAAATAAGGAAACTACTAGGTCTTTAATATGCATAATAAGAATATTTAGAGTACAGCTTACACAGTCTTTAAATAAATATATATATATATATATATTGCAGTTCTGTAATATATGCTTTTGAAGCCTGCCTCAGAATTGAAGGCAGCTTCTAGCTAGGAGGGGTCAGGAAGAGACTCCTCTGACCCAGCTGTTCTTTAACTTGCCCACCCTTGTAGTTTCTTGCCCTGGCCTGCCATGTGTGCAGAAGGCTCCTCTTCATGGCAGGGCACCTGGGCAGCCGAGGCCAGGGCTGGGTGTGCCGAGAGGCGTCACCCATGATGGGCAGGTGGGAGAGGCCGGGGCCACAGAGTTTTAGTCATTCCATGTGTGAAGTCTGCAACGGTTTTAGTGTTCACCTGTGCTACAGTAATAGCAATTCTTGATATTCAAGCATTTTAGCTGTTTGTTTGTTTTTCTTTGTCAGCATCATTAACATTTCATTAGAAATGTAAATGCTTTTTAAAGTTTTATTTTAGCATTTGTGTTGTACCTTTTGGCTCAGTTGTTAAGTTACCTGTCTCGTTTTCCATTTTTCATTTGCATTGTATGTTATTTATGTATCTTGATTTCCAGCATGCTTATTTTTGTATTGTTTAATAAATTTATTTTAAGCTGATTTTTATTGTATTTTTTTTCTCTCAATGGAGAACAGATTTGTTCAAACACGTTTTTTTAGATTGAAATTGAGATAGTGAGCACTCTGTTCTAAAAAAGATTCTGAAAAAGTAGGTGGAATAAGCAGATTTAGTTAAACCAGTCACTGAAAACTTCCTGAATATTTTGTAAACATTTTGTGCAATAATCTAGTTATTTTTCTCTTTGAACTGATGTCTTAGAAAGTGGAAAGCAAAAATCAAAGAAGCAAAACTTTGTCACCGTGGCTTTTTTGATAAAGAAGTCCTGGTGCAGTAGAATATTAACATCACTGTGTATTTGTATGGTTCTGAAGATACTGATTCAGTCACATAGAAAATGTATGGTTAGTGGTGCCAGTGCCAGCATAGTAACTGCTGATCCTGAGCATTATGAAGGGAAAAATACAGCTTGTAATAAATCCTGTATAGCAAGGATGGGTCCAAATCCCACATTGTTTTGGTAGTGATGATGGGGCCTTCCTCTACTGAGGATGGTCAGAATTGTTAATTTAGCTTTTCTGTAGACTGGTTTATAAGCTGAAGTTATTTGTTCTATGGTTGTAAAATTAGCTGTATGTTTATTATACGTAAAACCATTGCATATCAAAAGAGTTTGTTCTCTAAAAGTCATAAAGATGATGGAAGGAAAAAGAGTAGTAGGTATAAAGAAAGAGCCACAGGTGATTTACTGTAAAATTATTTTGCCTCTTATATTGTGGTTTTCAGCATGTATTTGTGTCAGAAGACCAGTGGATGGGTAGATGAATAAAAAGGCAATGGATTCAGAGGAGGGTGGGTGGGAGGTGGGGGATGGATTATGTTGGTTTTTTATTGCTCTTGTATCTCTTGGTCTTGATACATACATGTCATTGATGCACAGTAATTTGTGAACAAAGGAATTAATTATGAGCGTAATTTATGTACGATGTTTTAGTATCCTAAACATTGTTTGTAGGCTTTTACTGACTTTTTTTTTTAATTCTAAAATGTATTTCTGTAGTTTATTTGAAGGGAGCTCAGAATCAGTTATTGCAGTGAAAGAAGAAAAAACTTGTTTCAGCTGATGTCATATTAGAATGACTTTATGCACCGAATAATTTGCCTTCAGTGCAGAGTCTTGTTGAGGATTTGAGTCCACAAATGTCTGTAGTAGTTGGAGGGTTGGCAAGAGGCTTCAAATTGGGTAGAAATCTTAACTAAAGCTTTGTTTTTTCATCATGCTGGCATCTTGTCTGTTCCACATTTGTCCAGTCTGGAAAGGCATGACTAACTAATATATGTAAAGACACGGATGAGTCATGCACAGCCCCATTTTCTTTCAGGAATTTGTGTCCCAGTATGTTGAATAATTTAAATAGTCTAAATTATTAAACTACCTACCTTGAATCAAGTGTGGTTTCTGATTTGCCATTTGCTCCTTCTGGAGAATGTTGTGTGCAAAACAGAAATGCCCTCTTTTCTTTGATTTTCATGTGAGTAGGAGTTAATTTTATTACTGGCATCTAATCCTGCTTTTGCAGACTTCTGGTATCACTTGGACACTGAGCATTTAAAAGGTTTTGCAAGACTCGAGTGGCACCGCTCTGCACATGGTTCAGCTACTCCTAAAAATGCCACGTGCGTTTCTTCTGCGCGTAGCAGGGGTACGTGATGGTCACATCTGAGGCTGCAGCTTAGCTGAATAAAGCCTAGAATGGAGTTGAGTGGCAGAAATGTGGTAGGGGGAAGTTTGTTGGGTATTTTGTTTGTTGTTTTTTACCAGTTTAAGCAGGACTTAATTGAGGCAATAAAGCTGTCACTGGTGCTTGACTGACGACAAGGCAGGGGGATGTTTGGAGAATAATAGACACTTTGACACCTCAGCACTAAGGCTGAGGAGGAAACGGGGTTGTAGGAAGGACGAGGGGAAAAGGAAGTAATTCTAGAATGTTTTTCTATCCTCAAAAATGTTCCAGCCAAGCATACTTTGATGTATTTTATGTGCTAGGCAGGCACGTGGAGCAGCATATCTGCTGGAAGGTGCTGCTTCCTGTTTTAGCTGCTGCTCTGCTCTGATTCTGACTCAGCTGGCACATAGCTGTGCCTTTACGTGGTTTTACAAAATTCATGTGCACACTGTGAATTGGAAATTTATTTTCATATTGTATCTTTTCTTAAATCAGGTCAGATTTACTTAGCTAGGTGCAGTTACTGTAACCTATCTGTATGAGGTGCAGGAGGCACTAGTGACTGTAAGCAACCTGAGAAGGAAACCATGAGGTCACAGAAGCTGGGAGGGATCTCTGGAGATCTTACAGTCCAGCCTCCTGCTCAAAGAACCATCTAGTGTCAGTTGGATCATGTTGCTCAGGGGCTTTGCCAGTCAAGTGTTGAAAACCTCCAGCGATGAGGTTTTGTCATCTGGCTGGGTGACTTATCCCAGTGCTTTAATGCTTTGATTGAAGAATTTTTTCCTAACCTACAATTGGAATTTTCCCTTTGTAGCTTGTGATGGTGACTTCTGTCATTTCACTGAGCATGATGATTTTACCACCATGTTGTAATCTGTTGGCTTTTAGGGAGTCCTAGAAGTGGCATAGGTAAAAATGGCTTTTGGTCAGCAGTAACTAGTATTTTCACTTCCTGCTGTATTTTTCCTGCTGGATTCTAAGTATTTTTTCATTATGTCATTGGAAATGAAGTGATTTAGGGACTTGAAAAGGCCATATTCCCTTTATTTTTCTGCTGAAGCCCAGCAGGCTAAATGCAAATGTGGAAGTGTGTAATTTGCTGAGGGATGGCATGTTACTGTTAGGACCCCTTGTGATCAGAGCGCTTGTCAAAACAATGAACTGAGAACACAAGTGGAGTGATAGGAAGAGATAATGTTACTCATTTCCTGTTGATGTCATTCACTAGCCCAGCTTTTTCCTTGAGGCAGGCAACTTTATTGTTTGTTCAGGAATTACTCATGCAATAATCAGGGGTTTTTTGGACTCATAGACCTGCCTTTGGTTATATGTGTGGCTTTTACTTTCTGAATGGAAAGTACATTTCACACTTCTTTTAAAGGACCTCTCTCTTAAATTTCTCCAACTTGTAATTATTGCAAGTCAAATAATTAAAATGTAATGTTGATCTGAGAATAAACTGTTTCGGTTAAACATGTTTTAAAAAATCCCCACTCATGCCATTGCAGAGCAGGATTAAGAATTATGATTGAGGACATAGAGAAGCGGGCTTATCCAGCTGAGTACATTTTGTCGCATATACCAAGGCTGATGGGGAGTAATATGACTGTTTGCAGTGTTTAAAGATAAAAGCAGGGAGGCAGAAGATTTGATTAAGCTAATAAATATTTCCAAAATGAGGAAAACAGGTAAGGAATACATAGCCTAAAAATTAGAAGAAGATTTATAGCAACTTGATCCTAGTATTTAGAAGGAGCCTTCACGGCAAGAGTAGACTGCAAGCATCTGGTAAGATTTCCCCATTCTGCTTTCAACCGGTAGGGTGGAGTCAGTCTGTTTGTAGTGCAGGTGCCTTATGTCCTTTGAGAGCAAAATCCTTTCTTTTGGGAATAATTCCAGTTCCAAGTCTTGTATTTAAGAGTAAACTGTCAGCCACAATTTGTGAAGTGCCTACAGGCTGGAAAGTGGGAGCATTGCCCCACTCTACTCTGTTGTGTGGGTGGGTATCAGTGTGTCAATAGGTCCTTGAAAAGGCAGACATCCTTTTGTCCTGTCTGCTTAACACAGCTCGTGTCACTAAAGCACCCATCAGCATTCCACTTGATTCATGTGACTGTGGTTGATCCCAGTCCTTTGGTCCCAAATCTTGCACTGTTAGTGATGTCTATATCCATTACTTCAAAGGCTCTTGTTTTTTTTCCTGCACCCAGGATCAATGGCTTAGCATTCATTCCTCTTTTTAAGGTTTCTGTATATTTTCCCTATGCTCTTTGTTGCAGAACTGTTAGCAGGGGGTTAGTCTTTGAAAAGGAGCTACCAAAGTAGGTATCGCGACATTTCTGAGATAGTTTACTGCAATAATTATTTTACCATTTTTGAACTACCAGCCGCCATTATTTACTGACAGAATGTTTCATTGCTGATGAGAAATGCTGAAAAAGTTTGATAGTGGAGTAAGTGAAACTTCTTGAGCGCGTCATTTTCTTACATAACTTGGATGCTTTGGACATGGCAGCAACATTGAAGTATTGCCATCCAAGCTGCTGATGGCAAATGCATGCCACCTAGAAACGAAAATTTGCTTTGTCTTTGTCTTGTGACTTGAAGGGTCTAAGTCTTTATGTTTTAAATCTTTCACTTGATCTAGTAAACTTTTTGTTGAAATGCTTAATTGACCTACCATTCCTTTGTGATACTGTTCATGGCCAACAATGCAGCAGTAACACCTTTGGTCATCATGACAGGAGCCAGGTTGGATTTTTCTGTGACTGACTCCCTCTTGTTAATTCATGGTTCTGTGGAACTGCCTGATTCACTGTTACTCGCTACTGCTATTCTAACTTGGCTTTCCTTATTAGGTGTTCAAAAACCTTTCTTGCTGGCACAGTTTGAGTTTATGGATATCCATGAAAGGTCTTTTAAAAAAAAACCCCAAAACCAAGAAAGTGGAATCAGCCAACTTTAGCTCTTAAGTCTAGTGAAGGATGATTAAATGCTCAGTTGATATTTTGGGGGTCTTTTCAGTGATGTGCTTAATTCTGTTGTTTCTAAAAGCAAAAAGTGTGATAATTCATTGGTACCAGAAGAAATTGGAAACAGCAGGTGGAAGCAAGCATGGCCATGCTCACTGTAATCTAGTGAAGGCAGCTTTGGTACTCAGTTTTCTCTCTTCTTCCCAGTATTTGTACCTTCTGAAATCAACATAATCATTCCCAAAATTTAGGGATGGGAATGGGTATACCCTATGAAGCAGAGTATAAGACATCTGTCAGAAATTGTTAGTGAGTAGCTCTTGAGATCAGCTCCTCTTCTGCCAGGCTCTTCTGTTTGTCCAGGCACACATGTGCACAGGCAGGGAAGCTCTCCAGTCACGACATTATCATCTGAGCACTGCTGAAGCTTCAGCATTGGGTACTGTAAGGCCTTCTGTGTTGAAATATTTAGGATGATCTGTTGTTCCGGGATATCTGTGTCAGCAATATTGGCTGGGTCCATCCTGGTACCTGTTCTTGATGCTTCATACCAGGCAGTTTTTCCTGGAAGTTTCTTCCAACTACAGATTCTTGGGATCTAATACTGATGGAGTCAGTTGGTCTGAATCTTGAGCTCTGATTTCTGTGGGAATTTTTTCTGTGTACCCCTTGAACCCAGTTCATCATTAGTTGGTTTTATCTGCTAGAAAGGAGAAATACAAACCTAGTTTGCTTCCCACAACATTTCCTGCTGTCCTGCTCATGATGATGGCACTGGAAAGGAGAAACTGCCCCATCTACACACCCTGGGCGTTCTTACGATACTATGTAATATTTGCTAGTTAAATTGGTTTGGAATTTTGGAATTCCCTGATTCCTGGGGGAGAGGCTTGTATGCAAGGATCCAATTACACTTTGCTTTGTGTGACCCACTCTCCACCTTTGGATATCATGTTCTGGAGTCAGGATTAGTGAATGGTTGTTTCTTCTGCCTCCATCAGGGGAGGCAGAGGCAGGAGTGGGGCAGTTCAGGAATATGGCTGGCCAGAATAGCCTTGGCTCACCCTGTGGGGTTTGCACATCTCGGGAGTGGAATAGATGGGCATGAGCTTTCTGAAAGAATCTCAGTTACTGGAGGTAAGTAGATGTTTCACTTACTCTAGTAAACATTTTTTTTAATTACTTAACTCTTAATTCATCGTAATTAAATAGTCTTACCTGTAATTTAAACAGCATCAGTTTACTAATACTTCAGAATTAATCAATATTCAGAACTGTAAATAACAAGGCATTGCAAATTCCCAGGGTGTGTTGCCATGAAACAAGGTCTCTGCTTCCGTCGCTTGCCGTCATCAAGGGCTGTTCTGTATTTCAGGCGCTTGAGTAAAACCAAACATAGCATGAAGCAGACTACAGTTGCGGAATCACAAACTATATTGGAAAGATAGATGATTTCAAATTTCATTTACAAGATTCTAAATCTCATTTAGCATTTAAAAATTAGAATAATTAAATGTAATAATCTCTGAGCATGCATTGGCTGAATTAATTGCAGAACTGAGCTCAGTCCTACCTATGGCTCTTGCTTTGTTCTGTATGAGTCAAAGGATATTTTTGGACACTTGAAGAGCTTGCACCTCCTATCTGATAGTGTTCAGGGTGAGTTCACAGGTAGAGAGATGATGTGTTGAGGAATACCAGTGTTACAAACTCCTTCCAGAAATTTGTGTCCACTTGATGGCCATCTTATGAGCAAGAGGTTGGTGTTGGAAGAGATGAATTCTGTCTTTCATGGCTCCAAATGTGATTGGAGGAAAAGTACCTCCTGCTCACAGTTACTGCTTCCTGTGTCCTTAAGCTCTTTCCATTTTATGCAAACTAGTACAGTAACAGAGAAGAAAAAAAGAGACAAGCACTTATGGTATTGTGCTCATTGTTAGAAAGTATCATTTTCAGATGGTTTTGAATACCTCCATTAAAGTATTTTGACAAAAAAAAGGACTTCAGGCAGAGATGGACAAGGAAATGCAGGTTACTGTAACATGTGGTATCAATACTCTTAATTATTTGCAATTTTGGGTGGCATAATCCAGTACTTATCTTGAAAAGGTTTGAATCAGAGAGAGATATGAATGGTAGAAATCCATTTGATGCCAGTGGGTGGAAGAGGGGAGCATACCACCTCTGCTCAGCCTTCCCTCCAGGAAAGCTGCACTTCTCCTTTAGCAGCCTTAGCCCGTCTGTTTGCCAGTAAAGCAGGCTGACAGCTCTTCTTAGGCTGGAGAAAGGGTCCTGGTGTCACGAGAAATCTTTGGTGTATATATTTGGTTTATTTATTTCTTACATTCAGCTGCATGCACGGCTTCTGTGACAAGTTCCAAGACTGAGCTACTGGTGCAAGCTTGTTTGAATGTTCCTGTATCTGAACTGAACCTAGTCAAAACTCCTCGCTCTGTTTTTGGATTTTAAATAGACACTTCAGGACCATTGAAAAAAATTTTTTTTGTTAGTGTCTACCAGCTAGTTCAAAAATGTAGGAAGTCAGAAGGAGAAAATGACTAGCTTTATTCTAAAAGATTGGATTTGGATTTGAAGCAGTGTGAGTAGTTGAATTGCAAGAAGACATTTAAATGCCTACTGGGATTTTGGCCAGCTTTAAGTAAAAATAATTACTAACCGGTGTGCTGGCTTGCCTGAGGGTTTTGCAGCTCTGGCAGTGCAGTTGGTTTAGAGCTGCTTTGTGTTTGGATACATGAAAATACAGCCTCTTGTGTGGCTGCAGTCTAGACATCACTCATGGGAGAAGCAGCTTTTGGTATATGCATGGGTTGTGTTTGAGCAGGGCTGCTGGAAACTGGAGGGAGGAATAAATAGACGTTTTGTTAGTCTGTTAGTTTGCTATCAACAGCACAACCTTTATGGATAATAGCTGTGCAAAAGGCATTTCAAGTTAATTCCACCAGGGAGACTCCAGAAATAAACTCCGTGGTAGCAGCTTTGAGTCCAAAAATAAACGCTGCACCCACAGCTCGTAAGACTGAAGGAGCTGGGTATCGTCCTCTGTCCCCAGCTGTGAAGAGGGAGGACCTTGCACCATCTAGAGGAAAAGAAAGGATAGTCCAAGGGTTAGAAAAGGGACTGGGAAAAAACCCTGACAAAATCTTGTTTCCTGTATTAGTTTTAAAACATGTCAGAGTCAATATTGGCAGATTCTAAAGTTATTTTTGCACTTTTGTCACATTACATGAGGAAACAAGGATCAGTAGTGCAGAAAATAGCCTAAGAGGTGGTGGAAGTCATCAAGAAGAAATTAAAGTTTTATGTAACAACTAGCCTTGTCTGTATTTTCAAATATATCAATATTTTAATGTGTGTAGGTATATGCATTAATTTATTCACACATCTGCTAATTATTTATAGTGTAATGGGAACAAAGACTCTTTCAAGGAATTCTACCTTTAGAATTTCTTAAGACCCTTGTATTTGTTTGAAGTCAGGGTGGGAGGCTCTGTCAGTGTTGGGTTTCTGTAGAGGTACATGGGGTGATTTGATCACTTGCTGAAAGCCTTACTTTTGTGTGCTTCAGGAAGTTATTTAGAGAAATTACCTCTTCTTGTGTAACCGAGTTTTCTGTGGAATAAGGTAATGCTGAGGCTTAATCCAGAGGTTGCTTTGAGTGCCTTCAAGGACTGTCCATCCCTAAAAACATTCATGAACAGAACCTCACTGGCGAGCTCTGAGGCTACTTCAGAGCCAGCCCTTGCCTGGGTGGTCACTTCAACTAGTCTGGGATTCATTTAGTGAATAAAATATGGCACTTAAGTCTGGGAGCTGTGTCCTGGCAGGTGGCTGGCAATGGAGTGGGGCAGACAGGTCAGGTCCTGGCTGTGAAATGGAGGTGATGCTTGGCTGGGCTTGGAGGGCTTAGAGCTTGGTTGGGTATTTTGTCTGTAGTTCAGTCTTAGTTTTTACTTTGAAAAGTAAGTGGTTTACTTACCCTTAGGTAATAAGTTCTACTTTATTTCATGGGAAACAAAGCAGAAGCTCAATTGCAAGAACAGGCTTTTGACTGAGATTTCTTTCCCTACGAAGTACAACTTCATATTGAACAATGGTATTTTAAAGGAAAACTATGGCTGTCTCTTTTAGACCTGAAGAGTCTGAATTTTTTCCCCAACAATAGCCTTGTATGTGGACACTGGAGAGTAGGTTCCAGGTTACTGAAAATTAAATGTAAATACAAACCTGGCCTGTTTGTAAAATAAGTGATCCTTCTGAACATACAGATACCTGCATTCCACTCTCAGATCCAGCCCCGGTTTATTTTTGTCCTTTTAGGGACTACTACCTGCATCCTAGTTTCAAAGTTGAAACTCCAAAATTCATTTTGGGCAGGTTTGAGGGGTTTGTTTTCTGTTCGTTTTTACTTTATTTTGAAACCCTACATGCCGGGAAAAAGCTGTCTAAAGGCCGTGCTTCAGCGTAGGTGAGCTACAAGTTCAATGTGTAAAAACCGGATGACTAAATTGTTTACTTTGTGCTCTAGATTTACTTTTCGTGGTATCTGTAGGTCAGCGCTGCTGTTTCAGAGTTTATATTGGCATCTTGGGTTTCAAGAATTGTTTTCCTTTGATAAAACAAGCATCTAAAAATTCCGAAGAGCAGGAGGAGGGATTGCTTTTTGCTGCAAGCCCCGATGACCTGCATCAGGGGACCAGCTTTAGGAAAAGCAGCTGAACAGTGCTACTGTGAAAGTGGATTCCTGTTGATTTTGGAGCTTTTATTGCTTTGTGCAGTCGCTTGTGGCTCGCATAAACTCTGCTCCTGCCTTCCTTGTCAGGCCCTGGCCGTTTGCAGAGGCCATGGGAATAGGCAGAGTGTGGTGCAGTCAGATTGTCCCCTCTGTGGATTGCTAATCCCCGTTCACTGGACGAGTGCTCACCTTGGGCAGTTTAGCAGTCTATTTCTGCGTTTCCGAGTTAATGCCGCGCTGAGCCGGATTAGCTGTGTGCTGTGAACAATGGATGGAGAGCCGGCGTGTGCGGGGCTCCTGGCCTCATGTGTCCCCTGCCAGGCAGGGTGGGTGGCCGCCAGTGGGCTGCGGGAAAGCACGGAGCCTCCTGGCTGGAACAGTGTGCTGCCGGGATGCGCTGTTTGGAAATGCCACCTGGCAGATTTTCCGTGTGAATAGGGAGCTGTGGAGCTGTGCTGTGTCACCCTCGGTGTGGGCGCAGGTGCCCCAGGGAGGCAGCCAGGGTGTCAGACGTGCAGATTAGCTGTGCTCAGCGCCGCTGGGGGTCAGTGGCACGGAGAAGTGTGCCTTGGGGACACTTCCAGACGAGCTGGGCTGATTTCCCTGGTGTGCTCTGTGCTGATGAAGAGCTGCAGGACTGCATTCTGATTGCTGTGCAGCCCTCCTGGGGGCTGGGAGCCTCTCAGGAGCCTGGGGAGCACATAACCCAGAGCCCTGCTTGTCTGGGACCCATTCTGAGATCCCAGTGCATCAGCCCCTGGGGTTGGTGTGATAGTCACCTGTCATTAGGGAAGTCAGGAGCTGAATTTAAATCCCAGTTTATCTCTACAGCTCTGTGCTGTGCAGGGGAACTTTTAAAACTTGGTTATTCAAGCCAGTTGGCCAGACGGGCAGGGTTCCCCAGAAGGAAACATTACATCCCATTTTAAGCACAAAAAGTGGGATTTGAGAGAAGAGCGTGGTTCATGTGTTCTCTCAGCTAGCTCTACTCTCTCTTTTTAACTCCTTTTGTTCTATTTGAAAGTCTCCTCTGAGCATACTTGGTCTGGTGCACAGTAAAGGTCAGATACAGCAATGTTCCTGAGAAACAATATCCATTCAAACCTTTTTTCCTCAATATTTTGAACATCTCTTCAGAAGTCTAACCTGGGGCGTCATCCCTAAATATCGGGGAAAGAGCATTGCAAAGTTTAGGGGAGTTGTTTATTTATCCTTGTTTGTATTGCCTTGAGCAGCACTATTATGAACTATAGGGCTTGACTGTATTGCTCAGCCATCTGGAGAAACATAAAGTTGGAAGTAATACTTTTTTCAGAATGTTAATTCTGTAATGTTTTCAAAGAAATTGGAGAGGAATTGCAGAGCATTTTCAGGAAACAGGGCACAGTAGGAAATTAAAGTCCAGATTCACTGACCTTTTTAGCTAAGGGCTTTTCATGGAATTAATCCAGCTTTGAGCTAAATTAATTTTTTCTGAAGGATTTGCTTTCTGTACATGTACAGCTGTTTGGCTTTTCTCTCCTGAGCCAAGTGCAGTGCGGGGCAGAGGCTCTCCCTGCCGTGCTGGAGGCATTGCAGTGATAGCAGAGCAGGACAGAGCCCTGTGGTGACAGGGACACGTGGGCAGGGACAGAGCACAGCGCTGGTGTGCTTAGCTGCTTGGGTTTGGCTCCTACTCAAGGCGTGCTTGTTCTGCGTTTGTGATGAAGGCAGTGGGCAGAAGGTGTCAGGCCACTCTCCCTTCACCACGAGACCGTAGCAGTTCATTTCTGTCTCTGGGCCTGCATTTCCCATCTTAATGCCAATAGCAATGTCAGTGTGCTCTCTGTGAAGGGTTTGGAGAGGTCTTCTGAGGATGGCGTTAGAGCCGGGCAGTGACAGATGTGCTTTTCTTCAGTTTAAAAAAAATCCTCTAAACTGGTCTCTGTTAAGATCTCAGTCTTGTGTGGGCATTTGCTATTAGCCATCATGAGATTATTTAAGTAAGTCTGGATTTGGGTGTGCAGCTCAAGTAAGGAAAGACTGTTTTGTTACCAATACTCCACCAAGGCAATTCCCA
Source organism: Corvus kubaryi (assembly GCF_017639235.1). NCBI lineage: Eukaryota > Metazoa > Chordata > Aves > Passeriformes > Corvidae > Corvus > Corvus kubaryi. Next base: position 51,893 of record NW_024581875.1, on the reverse strand, counting down.
CATTCCAGCCAAGCCTTTCAGATCAGTTAGATGTGTTGACATTTCACTTGAAATAAGTAACTTCAGCATATTAATACTGAAGTTAAATTTTTCTTTTTTTCATTAAGTTTTTCCAGTTGGTACACAGAGAAATTGAAAACCACCCCAAAAGCTCTCATGTCATGCCCAAGTCGTTTGTGCTTGGAGAGAAGGGGGGCACAGCCTGCACTTGCTGTGTGCTGGGCCACGTGCTCCCTGCTGCAGTTCCTGTGCATCCGTTCACGTCAGCACTGCTGCTTGAAGGAGGCTTCTTTAAAACTTGCAGCATAACCAGGCTCAGGAGATATTTAAAATAACTGTGATAGGAAAGCTTTGGACGAGGAGTCGCTTTGACACTCAGTTTCCCGTTGTAACTGTCAGTGCTGTAGCTCGCTGTAGCAGTTTGTCCATTTGGGGTTTTCGGATGGTGTTTTTTCCCTTTCGTTTTTTGCCTTTTTGGCCCCCGTGTTTATCTGAAATATCTGCTGCAGCGCTGTGACTTCCTGCCGCTCTGAAGTCCGGCTGTTTCCTTCCTTTGACGTGACCTCAGTGCAGTTCTTGAGCAACAACAGTCTTGATTTTTCTTTCTTGAGCTGCTCACATCCTCACCCACAGACTCAGAGAACCATTAGTTGGAGAGGTACCTCTGGAGGTGTTGGTCATTTGGCCACCGCCGATGTGAAGCAGGACTTGAATCCTTCATAGCTTTGTCCCGCTGAGTCCAAGACCTCTAACACCTACTAACCTGACAGTGAAACTGTGTTTCTCATTTTTACCGTTGAGTGACATGAGTATTTCTGAGGAACCTTTCCTTGCTGGTTTCACTGCCTGGATAACGAGGATTATACCCAGTGCTCAGGAAGGAGTGCTGTACAAAGAGGGTCTAATTGGGGCTGAGTGAGCAGTGCTCTGTATTGTTGGCATGGTGAGAAGAGAGCTGGCAAGTTGCTCTGCTTCAGTGCACGCAGGTTTTCTCTCCTGATGGACAAAAGGTGGAACAGTTCTGGTCTGGGTTTGATCCTGCCATGCAGCTGTATGGCAGTGTGTGACCCCTCCAGCTCATGTAAAGCAAAGGGACCCCATCCCTTCTCCTTTTATTAAATTCTCATAGTTAGGGAAGTACATGCAGTAGGAAAAGGTAATTCATGGCTGTTGGGTTGAAGGGGAACTTTGTTTCTAAACATTAGGGAAGCTTGTGTTCACCAGTACAGTTATCGAGACACCAACACTGAATGTTCATGAACCACTTGGTGAGAAACTCACTGACAGTGTCTCTAAACACTTAAATTAGTTGCCTTGTGCCCTACTTAGTTTGAATGGATAGAGCTCATCTGTCATCTTCACTATTTTTTTCTCCCCTACAGTTAAAAATCCCCAAATCGTATGTTTGCTGCTGCCACTTTGGAGTTTCTTTTGCCTTTTGATGTTTTTTGCAATGAACCTGTTATTTCAAGCTAGTACACTGTGAGTTTTGGGTAGAGAATTTGTACTTGACTTCGTGGCAGCCTAAGTGAGATTCTGCACAGATACAAAGCTTATGGCAGCAAGTGCTGCTCACATAGTGGATTTTTCTCACTGTAAATGATAACCTCTTACATGATGATTTAGTATTATGCTGCTTCCTTGAAAACTAAGGAAGACCCATAAGATGCTTGTGGAGATGGTATATTCTTACTTTGAGTTCAAAATGAATTTTGTATTTGCAGATTCACTTTTTATGTGAACTCAGTAAAACTTCTGTTGTTTATGGCTGCCTTCTTAGCAATTTAATTTCATACTTTATAAAATCTGTTAATTTTTTGGCCTGGACTATGCTGCTGTTACAGCAGAGTGCAGTTATGGGGTTCAGGGTGTGGTTTGTTGGTAGCAAATCCAGTCTAATTCTTCTATAAAATCATTAAAGTCTCTCTAGAAGCTGGAGGAAGTTGTTCCAAGTGGATTTTTTCAGCTATGATGGCCACACTTGGCTTGTTCTAGCTTGAGTTCATCTTTGACCAGCTTTGGGTAATTACTCTGCTAATAGTTGTTCTGCTTAATTTGTTGGGTTTCTCCTGCTTTTTGTATCCCATTACTTTTTTGTATTGGACAGGGAGCAAATTTCCTTCTGAGCTAAACAAGCAGAGATCTTTTTGTCTGGACTTGTATTTCTTTTTGTTTTGATCTGTCAAGCAGTTCAGTTTGATAGTAACGTGACGTTTGATTTTACTTGATTTATCTTAAGGAAGGAGCAGCTTTGACCTCTCCCAGATTGCTGAGAGACATGATCTAAGGTGATTGTGTTACAAAGCCTCAGGAATCTCTGAATTACATTTTGTCACGTCGTTATAGAAAACAAAAATCGCTTTTTAGCAAAATGTTCAGCTGAATCCAGGATTCTGGGTTCTGACTGCACTTGGAAAGTTGTTTCTTGAAGAGAGGAATGTGTGCTATTTTTATTTTATTACTTTAATATATATTTGCATTTCCCAGAAACATCAAGAATCCCAGCCAAAATGGTCAGTTGCCTCTGAAATGGTTTTTATGAAAGACAGAGTGTATCCTTTGCTCATCCCAGATCCTGAAAAGGGAGAGTATTCAGCACCTGTAGGACCTGAAACATGGGAGTGCCGCCAGCCCGGTCTGCCTGGGGCCCCAGCAGCTTCTCCTCCCCGAGAAGAGCTCCTGAATCACCTCGATGAAATATAGAGATTATCAAACTAAATTCCCCTTTCACACCTGCATTTAGTCTGCAGCCCGGTGCCTGTAACAGATGCTGTCTCTGTTAGAGGGTTTGGTATTTTGGCGTGGCTGTGGTGTTTCCTATGGAAAGCCCAGGGAGTGTGGTTGGGTGGTTGCTGCCCTGAGCTGGCCTTGCTGATGCAAGTCCGTGTGTCTGTGACACTGCAGCAGCAGACCCCAGCCCTGCAGGCTGCTCCCAGGAGCTCATTCCCGTGCTCCTGCAGCCCTGCTGCTGAGCCAGGGCTGGAGAGGGGCTGAGTCCAGCATGGGGAGCTGCCTCTGGGGCAGGAGGGCTCAGCTGGGGTGGCTGGCTCTGCCTCTGGAGCAGGGCCCTGCTGACCTGCTGAGGAGTCTCGGTCACTGGTTTGGCTTTTGGCAGAAACTCCAAACAAAAAAATCTTTGTGGGAGGAATAGAATCACTCAAGGCCTGTCCTCTGTAACACTGGCGAGGAGGGTCTGGGGCGTGATGTCAGGTTTGCCACAGTTCAAGGTGCTGCGGGGTCAGAGCTGAGAGAGCCTGACCAGGGGCCCAGCCTTTGGAGCCAGTCAGGTTTAGGGACAGCCCAGGGGGGCAGAGCCCCTGAGAAAGGAGGGAGTCCTACAGATCTTAATCCTTACAGCCCTCATAATGCAAACTTAAAAGGAGCTGCAGGAGTTTGTGGGTGCTGGAGTGAGGGTGGCTCTGTGTTCCCTTTGTATTTCCATCCTGGCCTTTGTGCCTCCTCTTCCTTATGCTTTGGTCTCTCCTTGCGTCAGTGCATATTTGAGGTGTAAAAAACAACAAGCAATTCCGTGGCTTTGGTTTAGAAGAGGCGCAGATGTTGGCTCGTCTGTGGCCCTGTGAAAATACACCAGTGTTCTTGCAGAAATCTGTGGGAGACTTGCTTGTGGGTGGAGAGTTTTCATTCTGTTCGTTTCTCCTCCTTGTTGCAGAATGTCAGTGCAGCATCAGCTCCCTCCTTTATCTCTGTTGCTTGGCTGGTGGCAGCGACAGAGCTTTGTAGACTCAGAAAGCAAAGCAGCATTTAGAAAGTTTACTGGAAATTACTGTGAAATGGTGCCTAGAAGTGGCTATGTCAGCTTATGAAAGAAGCTGATGTGGGATGCTTAAAACCATCTAGCTTGTCATTTTTGGCTCTTGTTAAAACCTGCAGAGTTGTTATGGCCAGGATGTATTAAAAATATGCATGGGACAAGGTTGGTGTAGCCTGACAGTATCATTTCTTACTAGAGTAATTAATACAGCTGAGAAAAAGCACTATGTACCTGAGACTTTACCTGTATCATGCTTTAAGCCCATATTTATCTAAAAAAATGCAACTTTGTCTGCCTGGAACCCTTGCTTATTATGTAACAGAATCGCTTAAAACAGTTTATTTGAGGAAAGTCTGTATGTTGGATGTATGCAAGGATAATCTGTAATATGTAGAAAAAAGGCATCATTTCTTCTCTTCTGCTGACACAGATTTCTCCTGGCATTAGGAATCTTTGCAGTTAATAATAATAATAAAAAAAATCTTACTTTTCCAGAATGAGTTTGCTTTACAAAGGAGTTAATGGTTTTATAAGTTGTGCAGCGTGATGCTGTCCGTGCAATTCAATACTTTTGTTACTGGGAAACTGAAGAGAGAAATACAGTTTGCCCATAGAGCAAGGCTCATATTTTTTACCACAATAGAGCAGAAATTAATTTGTTTTAGTTCTTTTACTGTCCTTAATGACTTCAGCCTTGGAAAGACAGACCATGCAGTACTGGTAGCAAAGCAAGCTGTACTGCAAAACGTGGTCAGGCAAGAACAATTAACAAGTTCATAAACACTGGACCAACTGGCCATGCTGGGTTTTCTTTTTGAGGAAAGAAGATCAGTAAACTGGAACTTAATCTTTCTTTGTAGGTGAAATCTGTGATAAATCTGCTGTTTGCTGCCTACACAGGGGACGTTTCTGCACTCCGGAGGTAAAAATCATTGGGGTTTGGGAACAGGATGCTGCTTGTTTGGTTCCTGCTGTTGTTGATTTAGGAACATGCACATGCACTGTGTCTGTGTGGGGGACATGGAGCTGCATGAGCTAGAGATTGAGTATGTTCACCCAAAACCCAACCATCAAAAAGAGTACCCTCACACTATCTTGAATCCCACTGTGTTCCTTTTCTTTGGATCACAGTAAAATAATTTCTTTAACCAATTTTTTTATAGTACTGGCAGAAAATCCTACCTGTACTCTCACCTGCTTTAATACTCAATTCTGAAAGTGCCACAAAAATTCAAGTTGGAAAATGTACATGGTTATTGGACAGGTTAGGACATCAGCTTTGCTTTTTAAATCTGGAAGAGAATCTGGCAAAATTTAAAGTAATAATGGTAGGAGACTAAATAAACATTAATTTGGCTAGAATATATCTAAATATAGTTAGTGGGTGGAAAAGTGTGTATAGTTCAATTTTGCTCTCCCATGGCACCATAGTGTGAAGCAAGAACTCTCCAAATCCCTTAATGCTGCTCAGGATTTTCAGACTTGGGAGACTTACTGGGATTTTCTCATCTGGTATAAATTTCCGTTGCCTTATGTGGCTTAGCTTGTCCGTGTACCATTTTAAATGAGGTGTGTTGACTGTTATGTTTCCTGCAAAGATGCTTTATTTTTCTTCATGACGACTAAAGAGCAGAAAAAAAGAGGCACTAACGTGGTTTTTAGAGCCAAAGCCCCTTTCATTATCAGCAAAGATCCGATGTGCTCGTGATGCTGCTTACATCCTCTTGTGGCAGAGCGATACTGTTCCATGCTAGTTTAGTAACGTGCTTTAATTATGGAAGACTTGCCTCTGCAACCTCTTTTATTTTATTTTGTTTTTTAAGGTTTGCTCTGTCAGGAATGGATATGGAGCAAAGAGACTACGACTCACGGACAGCCCTGCATGTGGCGGCTGCAGAAGGTACTGTCTCCTCACACAGCATTTGCTGTCTGTCTGTCTGCCTGTGGGAGGGGGCCAGCTTGCTTTAGAACATCTTTGCTGTCTCTGTGTGTCTGCTTTTGTCTGTACATACATGGATATATAGAAGTACATGCACTCACAAAACTGCTTTTCTCGTAGGACATGTGGATGTTGTTAAGTTTCTGCTGGAAGCATGCAAAGTGAATCCTTTCCCCAAAGACAGGTGAGTGTTTTTATTGCTGCTTTGGAGGAAAGATGCTCCAGTAGTCCCCATGAGGAGGAGGTGCCTGTCAAATAAGAGTGGAATGTATTGAGCCAGTCCACTGAAGCGGGGGGAATGGGATCCTACTGATTCTCTGTAGGTTCTGCAGACTGCGCAGGAATAAAAAATGAACCGCTAAGCCCTTTTTCAAATAATTTCATTATTTGAAAGGTTATGCTCAGCTTAATGAAGTAGTTCCACAGTTACTGAACTGAGTGTGGTCTGTGTGCTGAACTATTAGTGCAGTATGTAAAGAGCTAGATTTGAGGTGCTTTTTGGCTCTGTGCTTAACGTGATGATCTTAAAAATACTGTGCTGCTTTTTGTAGGTGGAATAACACTCCTATGGATGAAGCTTTACATTTTGGACACCATGATGTTTTCAAAATTCTTCAAGAATATCAGGTCCAATACACGCCATCAGAGGATAACAACGATGGGAAAGAGAACCGAACGGTTCATAAAAATCTGGATGGCTTACTATAATCATCTTCAGCTAGATCCTAAGAATCAAATCACTTACCTATTTAATTGTGGTATGCATAAGTAATGAAGAGCGTGTGTGTTTCTATCTGATAGTGGTATATATTTTACAGAAGTCTCTGTTACTTCAGTGTTACGTTGCAGGAGTTTCTATACGCACAGGACAAATCCAATCTCTTCAAAAGAAACAAAACCAACTAAGAATCTCCCTCCATAATGTGAGCAATATTACCTCATGCTGCATATAATTGATGTATAAAAATATTTAGCTGTTGTTGGTTTTACTGTGCACTATTAATTTATTTTTGTGTTCTATGTGAACTCTAGTCTGTGGTCAGGAACTTTTCTGCTGAATTTTTGTTTCTTTAGCCTTCTGTTTCCAGTATGGCCAGGATGAGCCAGAGTACTGTCAGGTATGAGCGTCAGTGAGGTTTTTTGAAAGCTGAGGATGCTGATGTACATTTAGGCTGGGTGTGTTAAGTAAGGATCTGCACTTATCTTTGGGAAAAAATAGAGAAAAGAATTCCACACAACCTTGTTTACATACTATAAATATCACAGAGTATATAGGTGACACTTGTCAATGGTCTTAGAGATAGTCTTGTCAGGGAATGTGTTTTAAGGTTTGTTTGACCAAATGACGTAGGGGAGTGTGACTTGTAGCACCGGTGTGTAGTGGGATTTTTGTTTTGGGAGTGTTTCTCTCCGTTCCCTTTGTCTTGCCTCCCTCTTCTCTCTCTCCATGTTCAGCTGCTAAAGTACTTCCCTGTGGCTGGGGAACTTGGGTGCTTCCACTCCGTGCAGGTGTTCCTTGCAGGTATATTTGCACTACAGCAGAACCCCTGGGGGGCTGACAGGTGCTGCTCCTGGTGGCTGTGCCAGGAGCCAGCAAGGGCAATGGAAGTGCTGGAAAGGCAAAGAACTAAACCAAATACTACACGCCAATCTGAGCGCATTTAGGCTTGTAGTGAGGAACACAGATGGAGTGAAACAGCTTTAAGGAGCATAGAGCCAATCAAAACGGGAGCAGAGCAGGAGATAAGCCAGGTTTTTGGGTATGTTCTCTTCTTGCACTGCCATCAACCAGGGAGCAGGATATTGCATCACTGGGATTCCCCTGGTTTAGGACAGGAGTTCAGCACCAGGAGCACAAGTAAGTAAATGCCTTTTGTGGTGAACAGTGGAATTCAATTGTCTTGCCACTGAAGCCAGCGTGGCACGTGCCCCGTCATGGAAAACATAGATGCAGGTATTTGTAGTTCACAGAAGTCTAAAATTGCCACAGCTCCCTGTCCCACGTGCAATTGCTTCTGCCAGTACTGTGGCATAAAACCTCAGAAGTGAGCAGTCACTTAAGATATTCACAAAACACTACAGTTGTTGGACATAGGCAAGAATTTCAGCACAAGAGTTGTAGGCAGGAATCATTTAGCACATGGAAAAGGAGATTGTGCTTGAGAATTGTGTATATGGTGGTTTTTATCCTAGCATGTAGTGTACAAGTCATTAATAGGTCTCAGAGTTCAAATTTTCTGTGTTTTGGCACCAAAATCCTCTTGAAATAATGCCCAAATTCTTCCTAGAATGGCCCAAGCACTTTATAAAGATGATCTGAACCACATTACCCTCCTTTAGCAATGAGTACACTAAGGCTTGGAGAGAAGTAACTTCTCCAGAGCGACCCAGCAGGTCAGTATAGTTGAGAATAAATCCTTTCAAGTTCCTGTACAGTCTCTCGTTGAAATGCCATACTGCCTCCCTGCAGGGAGGACAAGCCACATGGAAAAGTGCTTGGTACTCATCACAAGCAGTGACTGTCTTCATGATGGTGAAATCTTTGAAGAGTCTGAAAGTCCAAAGCCCTCAAATAGCATCTCAAAGCTGGCTGGCATGGTTATCAAACACTTTTTCTCAAGAATCCTACTGTTCTTAAGCTAGTTGGGTTTGTTTTTTGGTTTGGGTTTTTTTGTTGTTCTTCTGAAGATCAGCTGTTTTTCTGAAGGCTTTTAACCCGTTCTCTTCACATCCTGTGTCACAGCCACCCCTGTTGTAACCAAGAACTAAATGAAATGGCCTCTGGCTCCTTGTTGAGCCACACCAGTCACTGGGTAGCACAAGGCCTCTTCTCTGCTGCACTCTGATCTAAAGTCCAGCATCTTTTCTCTGGCAACAGATTTATTGGCTTCAGTGTAAAGGAATATTTTCAGATGGATCCTAGTTCAGAATTACGAATGTCAGTGCTAATCTTCCCTATTTTCCCCCTATTACAACACATCCTATAGCTTCTCAGAAAAATACCTGATTTTGCTTTATTTAACTGACATTGCATTGTTCAAACTGGTGTTTTTAAACATAGGTATATTATATAGTACACATGATATAAACAAACCAAAACCAAAAGAAGGATTTTAACTGAGCTAACATTGAAGATCATAGCTGTTCCTCAACTTAATGCTTTCGTACCGAGTGCTTTTAGCCGGTCTTAGCTTCAGTGCATTTTTGCTGGTTAGTTCTAGTATTTTCTCATTGTGAGAAGATGGATTATTTTGTAATGTTCAATTCAGCAATGCAGCTATGTAGACATGGCATTATTTATAAATATATGCAGTACATTGGTTTGGCTGTTTATCATTCATGACACTGACATGTAGATTTTACAGTAAATAGCTTTTGGTTATCTTTATCAACGCTGACTTCCTTATGCTCCAAAGAAGATTCCCCCACTCCTTTGTTTTTATGTCATATATGTTTCTTCTGTATCACAACCTAAAATTGTTCAGCTAACTTAATGCTTTGTACTCAGAAATATTGTCGTAGTCTTAGCATTAATTAGCCTATCTTTGTGAACAAACTTTATTGTACCGGATTTTTTTGCTTCAGAGCTGGACTATCCGTGACTATATTTACTGGCAGTGTACTTCTGGTCATTGTAACTGACTGGGCTGATCTTGACTTTTAGATTCTGTATTGTGGGGACTAGACAGTGATGAATGTATTTCTAGCAGTTTCCCATGAATGAATCTAAACTTGAGCTGTACTGGTTCTGAAAATGAAAGTTATTTATTTTAAGAAATAAAATCCAGATAGTGTTGCTTTTTACAGCATAATAAATGGAAATACCAAGATGATAGTGGTGCTGGTGGGTTTTATTGGTTATCTGTGTGACTGCCATTGAAGTAAGTCTTCAGTCATGGGGAAGGCTGTCCAGGAAAACCTACTCTGGTCATTTCCACTGTGCAAAACATACAGGAAATCAGAATGCATTTATCTAATGTAGCCTTTTTCTGATTTTTGTTGGTGTTTATTTTGAAACCTACACTTCCAGAGCTGTGTCCTTTCACTGGCTGCTTTTTGTTAATGCTGGAATTCCTAAGTGGATTGGCCAGGAACTCCCAACAGCTCTAGCTTTCTCTTGCCTTACTCCTGCTATCCTTCATCACACCAACAGTTTCTTTCCTTTATTCTCTGTCTGGCTGTGCAGTTCATATAAAAGCCTGACAAGTGTGAGATGAGGGATTTTGTCACTTAGTTGCCCCAGAGAAAAACGATGCAGCACTGATCCAGCTTGGTAGCCCGCAAAGATGAGCCATAGATCAGTTATCCTACTGAGGACTCAAATTAGAAATTCAAATTCAGTTTATTGAAGTTTGTGTGGGGACAGAAACAAATTAATGAAGTGACAGAAGCAGTAATAAAACAAAGTTAACAGTCACCTTCTAAGAACTCTAGTGCAGGCAGACCTGCAACAATGCAGAGAATTAAAAGCTGCAATACTGCCTTGGGCTTCAGAGCTGTATCTCCTTAGTTGCACAAACGAGTTCAAAATGAGATACAGAGTAGTAAAATACTGACAGACACGTCCACTTTAAAATAGAAATGACGACAACACAAGAGAGAGAACAAAAGTGGCAACTAGCAGTTCCAGTTATTTAAAACATATATAAGAATATTCTATGGAGGAAAAATCACTGCCTCCAGAACTACCGGCTCTGGAAGGACCAACCTGTGAATAAGGCCACTGCTTTAACTCTCACAAAACTGAAGTATAAAAGTAATAACATGTAGAACATGAATACAAAGCATAGCTCAAAAAACAAGTAACTTGGTTTTTGTATTAGCAACAGATGCACATTCAGCTAGTTACAGCAAGATAAAGGCATTAAGTCACCACTTGCTATTTCCTGTAGCACTGTTAATCTCAATAACCCAGGGCACCAAAAATAAGTCAGTTTGGCTTTTATTTAAATTCCTGTGTTGGCAATGCTTTCATTTAAAATACATGTGTTACCTGCTCTAGGTCCTTTGATTTTTCTTTGAAGCTTTTGCAGGGGGCACATCAGATGTCTTGGGCACAACACACCAAACTGAACCAGTCCTCTACTTCCCAAACAGCAGCTGATGGGTCTGGAGAGGCTTTGGGAGGTCACCTTGTCCAAGCCCCTGCTCAGGCAGGGAGGGCCCCCACAGTGGGTGCCCTGTTCCTGTCCCTGGACAGGTGGGGTGCAGCACGAGTGCTCTGCAGCCCCTCTGCTCAGCTCCATGCTAATTAGCAGCCTGCACTAATAGGTACCCTTAAAGGGAGAGACCAGCTGCCTAGAACAGCCTCGCCTCTTGAGTTGTTAATTACCTTCCAACCTGCTGAGAAACAAACCTGTTCCTCCGCTAGTGGAAGCACAGCTTCATCCTTTAAGTACTGCACACTGCATATCCTGCAGCCACTGCTCTGGATAAACTGTAACTTCTTCACCCTCCTGTGCCTTACCCCTAATTACAAACCCACTTCATTAGCAAAGCCTGTAGAAGCTTTTAGCTATTCAAATTAACAGTTAAATAAATGCCCCGGTTCATAATGCACGAGAAAACTGAGTTCCATTCCACCTGTTACAACCTAAATGGGGTCTGTATTATGGCAAAAGTTAGGAGTGACCAGATCCCAGCCTCGGCAGACTAAGCACAGTTAACAAAAACATACTTCAATTCCTTTTGCACTCTTTAAGAGTAGGTTCTCATTTTGTCTTATGACTCCAGTCTGCAGAGGCTTTAGTCTTGATTATACACCTTGGGTTGCAAGCTTAGCATATGCCAATGCAGCTTGAAGGTGGTGTCCTAAGAAATGCTTTTTATGAGAGAGATTGTGTGAAACATCCTACACAAGATTAAGCCTTAGGAAAACTGCAGAAATGAAATGCAGGTAACATTTTGCGCTTTTGCTCTCTCAAAGTGCCATGCCCAGAAAAACTAAAAGCACAACAAACTTCAGCAGCACAGGGATTTGGTGGGGCATGTAGCTGTAGAGTGTTTTGCAGACAAAAATTGAAGGTGTAAGCTTTCTGAACAGAACCTCTGCAAAAGAACCAGCTTTTCTTTGAAGCCTCCTGTGTACAGTCAACTGTTTTAAATGTTTAACTAATTCCTTTAAACAATGAATGCACGTTTCTCCTATCACTGTCATTGAGGAGCTCACATTCCCATCCTGCTCTTCCTCCACTCTGGCACGGAATCTTGCTAATTAAACAAAGATATGCACGTAAGGAGGCTACTCAGGCTGCTGCTGTTGATACTCCCATTAGCTAAAATTGCTACTGCACCTTCAGGTTGAGAAACCAAGGAAGTGAAGTGTGTCCCCAAGGCATTGACTACAGCACAGGATGTGTGAAGCGAATCGGCCGTGCTAATGACGCAGGGAAAACTCAGCCAAAGCTCAGAGCTGAATGTGTGTACACATCTGCAAGGAGAAAAGGAAACCTCCATGACACAGGCCGAGCCCTAGTTCCCAAGTCTTTGCTCTCCACAGAGCGTGACCACGTTCTGCCCCAATCACACCTGATTCCCATCTTAGGATTCAACTACTCAGGGTGGGCAGTGGGAGGGATGACTTTAACTTGTTTCTTTTTCTGAAGCACACCCTGCAAGGATGGCACTGCTCTGTTCACAGGAAGTACCTCACCAGCACTGGCAGGGCAGCACTTCCAAATTGCACTCCTGCTCCGGGCCCTCCCCACACAGACCCCACAGGAAGCACTACTGTGATCCTCCTTCCTTCCCATCTTCCCTCCACCTGCAAGGCACACACAAGAAGCTTTGCTCTCCTGTTCTTCACCCCCCTCCCTGCAGACAAGTGGAAAAAACAACTGCTGGCAATCCCAGTCTAACTCTGGATCCCCAGCTTTTCCTATCCATGTGAGGAGATGTGTTCTCAAGTGCTTGCTTAGGTGTCTGAGGTATGTCTGAAGGGGGGGAAAAAAGGGGAAAAGCAAGTTCTCACTCAACCCCCTGCTCCAGGCTGTTTCATGATACGTACCACAGTATCAATGTCTGCTGGGTCCACCATCCGAGACACCTCATCAAACTCCTCGGGAGACATGGGGAGCAGGTTTTCTGGAGACTGGAGCCTGGAAGGGTGGCTGAGGGAGAAGAGCAGGGGTTCAGCATCACTGAAGGAATGAGGCACAACTGGGCTACCCTGTCTGGCTCCAAGGCCCAAAGGGCCACTAAGGAGGCCTCTTGTGAAGAAGAGCCTGGCTCTAAATGAAAACTCAGGCTATTCAGGGGTGCACATCCTAACCAAAGAAGTCCAACAAGTCTTTGAGAACGTGCTTTTCAGGAAATTACTTGCCAGTACAACTACCTGCAAGTTTATAGGGTTTATACCTAAAAATGGTGTTTTGAACACAGCACTGCATTAATGTGTTGTGATCAGATTCTCAAAGAGGAAAGACTTGACAGGGGCACCTACAGGTTAAATACTCTGAAGAAGCACGAACTACAGCTAAAAACTTACGATCGGTTCTTAAAAATCCAGCATTTTTGTGGGAACTTACACTTCAGATACAGAGATTAACTCAGTCTTGATGTAGCCGTTTCCCTTGGGACCATCCAAATCCATTGGCTCTGGTGCTTCAAGGAGAAAAAAAAGCTTGTGGAGTTTTTTTTCAGCAATTTTATGTCACATTTTCATCTTTATTATACCAAAAATATAGCCTATGACCCAGATAATGTGCAAGTCTCTCTGTCGTGCAGTTTACAGCACTATGGTTAATTTATTCCATTTTTAGTCAGTTTTCCCTTTCCTCCTATAAAAGATGGCAAAGAAACCCCTCCCCTAACCAGGCACGGTCGGGGCTGCTAGTGGGAACCTACATTTCTGAAACAGCTCATGGGCTCACATGACAGCTGAGTTGGAGGGCCAGTGACAATTAGGGGTTTCAGTTTTTTGATCTGATTAGATCTCATGTTGTGCCTCTTTGTTAACCTCTAAACATGGGACAGGCTGCCAAGACATTGAGGCCAACTGCTCCCCTTCTTTGCACGCCACAGAAATGGTACAGTGCCCCAGTAGTTCAGGAACAACCAGACAAGCTAAAAGACACAAGCCCCTCACAGCACTCACCCTCCTTAGGCCTGGAGTAGTATTTGCCAAAGGCGTTGTCTTTGGGTATGTTCGGGTACAGGAATCGCAGCGGGTTCTCAGGAATGTTTTCAGCTGCCATCACTTTGTAATTGCGGATGATATCAGGGAAAGTCACAGCAGAGAGCTCCTTCTTGGTGTAGGGTTCTACTGAGTGGAACTGGAGCTCTGCAGAGGAGAGAAGCAGCAACTCTTAAAGGTGGTTTCAAGGTTTTTTCTGAAAGAGTCCAGAAAAGCTGCAGCTACTTCCCCAAATTCAGAGTCCACATGAGCAAAAGGCTTGCCTGAATGACACCTACATTGCTGCAGTAAATATTTCACGCCTGTCAAAGGGAGCATAATTGTTCTGTGGGGTAGGGAGGCACGGGGGATTAAAGCACACAGTGATGGTTCTTGGCGTGCTTTGTATTCAGAATGACTGGTGTGGCTTGTCCATGGAAATTAGCTGCAGTATTTCATTAAGTGCAGTATTTCATTAACTAATTCAGGTTTTGCTGCCTTTTTAACCTTCTTCCAAATTATGTAATTCAGACTCTGCTGCCTATTAGGAAGTTTGATCCAAATACACCACTTGAGGCTTTTATGAATCATCAAGAGACACAGATAAGCCTTCCTGAATGCTCCAAATACTATCAACCTTTTACTTAACTTTTGGATGTCTCAGGTAGCAAAGGGAAGAAGTCAGACAAGTACATTCAGCAGTTTCTCTTCCACCTGCTGCCCTGATTTGGGCTCATCAAAGTGTCAACAGCTGCCCCATGCTGGCAGGGGGGGCTGTGTAATTAGTGTGGTAAGGGGAGAGCCCTGACTGGGTACAAGGGAGGTTATAACTTTCTGCAGCTGTGATGGCTCCAAGCTTCCTCAAGATGAGAAACGAGTCCAGCTCACTCTTTCAAAGAAGCAAGCTCTTCATTGATCCTTTTGAACAACGGGAGGAAGGAGAACTGCTTAGAAAATGAAGTATGTAATTTACCTAGGCAGAATGTGGGAAGGCAAGAACAAAAGCTCCATTTGGGTTTGGAAAGAGATGCAGGTGTGTGTGTACTAAAGGCTGGGAGAGAGCTGAAGGAGGCATGGAAGACAGTCCAGGCAGTTTTTCCTACCCAACTTCCAGCACAGAAGCAGAACCTGGGAAGTGCTAGCTGAAACCTTGACCAATTCATTGTGTGGTTTGAGTTACCCCAAGTATGGTGTGTCCCTGCTACTGCTTGTGCCCCCCTGCTGCAGGGGTGTTGTGCTGGTCCTCAGGGTGGAGGAGAAGGGCATAAAGACTTCTCGTTCTGATGCAAGTACATGAACAAAGGTTCTCTGCTGCTGACTTACCATTCTGAGATCCCTCTACCCAAGTAAAGGTGATTGCTCCCTCCCTGCTGCTTTCACTGAATCTCAGTAAAAATGTTCCTGGGCTCTGGTCCTTCAGTAGAGCACGTTCTCTCTCTTTGCTGATGAAACCCATGATGCAGCTGTAATGTTGAAAAGAAAGAGCTGAGTTACTCCTCAACATAAAACCTAAGCTGTGCTGGGCTAGCTAGGAAAACTAAAAAGCTTTCCTCACTTAAAAAAGATGAGTACTGCTGAAAGCTTCATGAAGGCTTTGTCCCGTGAACAGCTGGCAGCAGGACTGACTGACTGGCTGCAGTCAGGTGGTGATTCATGCCCCTTGGCTGCCATGAATCACCACAGCTTCCCTCAGCACTCTCACTTTCGCCTGGGGGCTTATACAAATATCTTTCTGAACTTGGAACAAAAGAGATTGTCCATTTTGCTGTCAAAGCTGGGCTGTGCAAGCAGAACTGAAGTTGCATGTGTGTAACAAGGTCAGATCCCAGCTAGCAGTTAGCTTTAGCTTCAAAAGAATGCTAAGGAACAGTTGTTTCTCCTTTTTGGCTGATGAAACAAACTTTGCTAGCTGCCAGATTACACTCTTAGAGGTGTGGGGTTTGCTTTGGTCCCTGTGCATGTTTTCTAGAGGAGCTGTTAAGCTTGTGTGACTGATTCACTATGCTCAACAGATGCTATTACATGGACAAGGAGGCTGGTGTGGTAATTATAAGAGATTGATTGATTTGGACAGGTACTGGGGAGGGAGCTGTTCAAGTCAGTACTAGGGTATAACCCTGGCCAAGCCCCACCTGTTTGGTTTTGGTTGCTTTGTTGGTTGATATTTTGCTTTTGATAGGGTTTTTTTTTTTGTTTTTTCAAAGGTCAGAACTTCTCTGCTTCTTATTCCTCAAAATACTCCATCAATAATGAACTTTTGAGTACTATGACTGTCCTTGTGTGCATTAAGTTAGGGAAAGAGGGTTTTGCACAAAAAAACACTAAATAATCATAATTTTGCTTAGAATTTCAGATGCTGTAAACTGCCCTGTTTTACGGGGTTTGGGGGTTTGATTGGTGAGTTTTGTGTTTTGGTTTAAATACCATGCTTTAGGTAACAAATGCATTCAGCAGTCAATATCCTGTGTATAAGGAAGTCTTTTGCCTTCCTATCTCTCAAGTATGAAGAAAGGCAAGTGTTCTTGAGGCTGTATTACCCTTTTGTATACAAGGGGAGTCTCTGCTATTCAAGCCTGTACCAAATCCACATGTAATCCCAATCCCAGAACTGACACTCTGCTTCAGTAATGGTGGCAAATATTCCCACTGCACTGCAGCCCCCTCATCAAAGAAATGGGGAGGTTTGGGGCAGTGAAACAAGGCTTTGAAGAACTCTCCTGGACCTGGGGGGGTAAAAATGTGAAGCCCACTGCTGAATGTAGCAAGACAAAGCAATCCTGCTGCTGTAGATCCTGCAGAACTGTGGGATACTCCACTGTCAGTGTGCTGTTTGACGAGGTTTCATAATGTGGCTGAAGCTAAAAGGCAGGATTGTGACTTTGGATAAGCCTAGTTTGGGCAGAATTACTTCTGAAATCGGAAATCCCAGAATGAAAAGTTTACTAAACCAGTATTAAAGGGCAAATGGAACTGTGTTCCCATCTGGCAGAGTCCCTCTACTTAGTAATAGTCTTAAAATAAGTGAAGACTGCTGGGTTCTGGGCCTGTGCAGGCACAGGCATTCCAAGTCTGGCTGCTGCCACCTCCAGGCAGCTCACACTAACTCTCTTTGGGCAGGCAGTTTGGTTTTTTTAAAATCATATCACTATGACTTGTACGTCCTTGTGCTTCAGTTTTTCTTGGCTGTGTTCTAGGATGTGGAAAGAACTGACTTACAGTGGGAGCAGAGGCAAAACAAAATATAATCTAACATTCAAAGCCCTGCTCTGTGACTTAAATGGGACAACTCAGTCACCTGACGTTCCTGCTTCTAGCAGTTGCCACACCAGAGGTTTCCTCAATACTACAATCCACTTGCTTCAGATTCTTCTGGTTTCAAGTTCCACTCTCTGCACAACCAACCACCCAGCAGCTGAGGGTGCAACTGCTGGCCTGAAAGTGAGGTCTGAGGCAATGACCACATCTTTAACTTCACTCAGGTCTTACCCATCATTCCAGAGACACAGGAGATGTTTCTTAATAAGCTCCAGGATTCCCTCTATCCACAGCCAAAAGGGGAAATTTTTATCATTTATGTTTTCCTGAAATTCAGAATATGGAAAGGCAGGGATGGGAGTAGGGAAAACAGGGATAATGAGACATGAGTTTCATTAAGCAGAGAGGAAAGCAAGGTTTCAACCCTGCCACTGTCTACTTGTTCTTGTGTTTTTCTTTTCTTTTCTCCCACCCTCCCTATATTCTCTTATGACTCTTTTTCTGTCTCTCCAGGACAGGAACTATTGGTAATGAAGCATGTACTGAATCTTAAGGCAAGAGGAGAATGAGAAAAATGCCTGTCTGAGCCTCCAGTACCCACAAATATGTGATCCATCACCTCTCACATGCAGTAACACTGGTCTAAGAGCAGAAAAAAGGACCTTGTTCCCTGCCTGGGTGCTATCCTTACTGAGTTGTTGGACATGCAAACCCATTCCATTGGGGTTTTTAACTGGGCTGGCTAGCAGAAGATTTAGAGACACTTTCTGTTGAGACTTGGATCTCAATTTCTCATGAGACATCCACATTGATGAATTTCAGTGCTTGTAGGTCACCAGAGCCTTGCTCTTCCCCTGGAGTCTGCTCCTGGTTGCTGTGATCGCCTACTTATCTGTATCAGTTTAGGGTCTAAAGCTAAAGAAAATATGAAGAGCCCTCCTGTCTTGCTGCAGCCAGGGCTGTGAAATTGCATGGTGTGGCTCTCTGTCATCATACTGACCCTCTCGGCCACCCCGTGTTAATCCTCACCCTAATCCATTTGCTCCTGGCCTGGGAAATGTCCTTCACTAAGATACAGAAGAATTGTTCATCTTGCTGATTGTTTTGTTTACGTTTTCTGTAATAGTCAAAATGGAGAACTATTCTATTAATAGCAGCTGCATTAATAATAATGAAGGTGCTGTGTTTGAAAGATACATTTTTTTTTCCTATGGAGTTTACATGGATCAAAAGCAGTCTCAAAATCATCTACTCCTTGCCATTGCAAGCTCTTTTGCCTCCTTCTGCTGCTACTTTAACCTTGCCACCAAAGCCTCCCATAACTATGTAAGGTCTAGAATAATGAGAGGATCCTACTGAGAAAGAAGGCACCCTGGGGGGAAAAACAAACAAAAAAAGCCCAAACAAAATCCACAGTAAAGTAAGATGAGACCCCCTCTTCCATCTCAGCTTTTAAAACTGAGCTCATACCTTGCAGAATCTTGTCCAAGGAATAAGGCCATCCTGAGATCCTCCGTTTGTTGGCCCTGAACACAATACATTTTACTTCAGTCATGTTCCATAAGTTACTTAGTAAGGCTAGAAGTACTTAGAAAACCAAGTTCTGAGTTATTATTTGGAATTCAACTGTTGAACTACGAAAGAAAAGGAAGGGCAGGCTGCTGTGCTTTCACAGCTAGTGCAGGGGAGGGTGCAAAGTTCCCTCTGGGAGGTTTTACGATAACCAGATCTGTGTGAGCAGCCCTTGCGTAATGGGAGCCAATCCATCCTGACACTTCCTGTGCTGCGCTGCACCAAACACTTGCCAGCTTCAAAATGCTTCCAGGAAGGAGGCTGAATCCTTGCATAGTTCTTGCCTGCACAAGAAGACTGCAGCCCACAAGCTCCTCTGCAGGGGCTCAGCAGACCCTGCAGTATCTCTCTAAGATTAAGCACTTTACTACCTTGATTCTGGTGACCTGCAGGCTTTTGCCCCAGAAACTCTTGACTCCCAGGTCTACCCCAAACACAGACTCATCTTACTCCTGTTGCAACTGTTTCCCCCAGCCTTGTTTTTATGTCCACAGTGTTTCATAACCATATCCAAACCACAAAGAAAAGTCCTGTGCTGTGACTACAGTAGCTGGAGCTTTGCAGACCCTGACTGTAGTCAGAGCCAAATTCTTTCCATTAATGATCATGCTATGGCTTCCAATAAATATGCTTTTCTCCGTCATTTTTCTGAAAATGAACTGGGTTAGGGAGCTTGTTACTGATACTGCTTGGTGTTAAGAGATCAAGATTCTGTCAATTTTCACATTGCAAAACCAGCTACAACCAGGTTGTAGCCTGGCACTCTGCTAGTTCTGTCTCCTCCTTGCATTGAGCAATCCTGAATCTACAGTGTTCAGCAACCAGGATTTTTTCAGCTGTGTGATATTTTTATCTACAGAGGTAAGATGTAAGGAGCAAGCCTACCATTACCAGAGCTCGACAAAATTCCTGTAGTTCTGACATGCACATTTGCCATAGATATATATCACTGGTCTCCTTGTGTTGGTTAATTAAACAAACAACAACAAAAAAATCATTCTCCTTGTAGAATTTTGAAAAGTAATCTATTAAAAATTAGCAGCTTTTTGTCAGATCTTATGTCTTGGGGGAATTAGAGAGTGGAATGCTGTACTTGCCACCTAGACACACTAAACTCAAATACCTTTTAAATATAACTTTTTCCTGAAACTTAAGGTCGGTGAAATATACTGAATCAACAGTATTTTTCATCTAGAGTCTACTGTGCAAAATCAGTAGCAGTGGCAAGTGCCCTGCCTATTCAGGCAAACTGCAAGGAGTTTGTTTCCAAACCCCATGGCTGATGAGGCTTTTACTAAGGACACTCATGTGGGAGATAATTCTATTTGATATCGTTTAGCAGTTCCATAGTGTTTGCATGTTGACATTACAACTGTGTTTATGCAGAGTGAATCCCCACTGCAGCTCAGGGCATGCACGAAGTTAAAATAAATGGAGGTGGATTTAAAAACAAAACCCAAAAGATGCCAAGAAACATCCACTTCAAAGACTGACTAAACACGAGTGTTACTTCAAAAGGCAGAATTAGGCCCAACTGGTGTTGCTCTAATGCATAGAACTCCCAAGTTAGAATGGCAGATTTTTTTAATGACATGATCTCATTTACAAACTCTGCCATACTGAAAAGCGGAAAATACTTAATTGCTACAAAGTTGTATTGTAGAAGGGGAAAAGGTGTGAGAGGAAATGAAAACTTAAAATAGGTTGCAGGAAAAGATGCAGAATTAGCTTCAACTGAAACAGGCCATCTGTGATGAAAGCAGACCATACCAAGAAGCTTCTCTCCCAGCATGCTCAGCTGATCTGCATTAAGTCCTCTCTTTGTTACAGAAGAAAACTGCCAACTCAGAACTTCAGAAAGCTTAGACCACTTTGCACAAGGCGGATTCAGAAAGAAGGACAAGTTCTAGAATGAAACAGAAAAATACAAGCTACATAATACAAGTAAACATTCATTTTGGAATGCCACTTGAACTTATAAAAGTGTATTGTTGCCAAAACAAACTCCAGATTTAAGAATGGATGTCAGCTTGAGAAGAAGCTCTGCAGAAGCAGGCAGCTATTCTTCCAGGCACTCTTTACTAGGAAAAGCAATCTCTGGGGCTCTGGGTATGTCTTCTCCCAGTGGGCAGAATTGCTGGATTACTCAATGCACCATAATTGAGTTCTTGATTGTTCATTTGTCATAGTGTATATCCTGAATACATCCTCCCCTAATCTGGGTTTCAAACATTGCTCTGTTTAGGTCAGGGAAGTTGCTGCCCCTCTCTACCCCTGAAACTCATTAAGAGTCATCTGCAGAGCTAAAATGCAGCAGCCACTTGCATACAATGCTTGAAAATTACATATAGTACCTGATAAAATATTTTTTTCCTGCAAATACCTTGGGATCAGTAGACAGCATGTTGAACCACAAGATAGAAGCCCATCCACTGGGAAGCTGGCTCACATTTGAGATCACAACAATGGGAAGGGATGTGGTCTGAAAGGGGCACAAAAGGAAACATATCAGGTTA
The DNA here is from genome assembly GCF_017639235.1 of Corvus kubaryi. Classification (NCBI taxonomy): domain Eukaryota; kingdom Metazoa; phylum Chordata; class Aves; order Passeriformes; family Corvidae; genus Corvus; species Corvus kubaryi. Next base: position 30,726 of record NW_024581875.1, on the reverse strand, counting down.
CCCTGCACTGCTGCCACAATCCTCCTTGAAATTATTCACAAACCCATTTCCATTCTAATTCCCTGCTTGCACAGTCTTGACTTTTTCAATAGAGGTTGGTATGTAGGGGAGAAAATATCAGTATGATGAAATACTAGAAAGAACTTGGGTAATTTTTATCTAATAAAGACTTTAATGTCAGTTATGACAGCACTAATAGTGACAGTAGAGTTCATAGCACACTGCTTCTGAAATAAATGTAAACTGATAACCAACCCTGTGGTTTAAGCCCTCTAGGTATCAGACACTTTTGCAAAGCGCATCTATTCTTATTTACCCAGAGATCTGACAGCATTCTCTCTCTGTCTCTATACACAGTTGTGAAGTGTCATTCCCATACTTTGAAATAACTGAAAGTGCTTGATATCCCAGTACTTAAAAAAAAGAAAAAAAGAAAACAAAAGAGAGGAAAAAAAAGTTAAGATTGTCAGCATGAGTGACACACAGGAATTGAGGTCCGTCTGTTTCATCTAAGACATACCTCTAGGTCTATTACCAAACCAGGCTGGCACAGCTGCGTCTCAAAACTCAGAGAGTGAAGCTCTTCTGTTACAATGAGAGGACCCTTCAAAAAAAATAAAGGAAAACTTTTCAGGGACCGAAAACTCCTAGGGTGAAGTAGTGGGGCTTTATTATGGGGAAAACCCTTTTTTGCCCACAGTCGTGCTCTAGACCTCAGTAAGAGCTTACAGATCAAAGTCAAGTGACAGTGCTGACTTCCTAGAACTGCCTCTCCAGGCATGTGTTTTTTGGTTTTTTTGTGGCTACTACCACCTATAAGCCACAGAAAAATCAGTGCTTGCCAGGAAGTCCTGTTAAAGGTAGATGCCAGTGTGGGAGAGTCCCTCACTGCCATTCTGGCTGTAGTTCTCCTTGCAGACTGTTCCTAAATGGATCCCTTTGTAGAAACACTGAACTCCTCTCCTATGATCTCTCATCCCATGTGTGTCTTCATGGGTCTGATCAGAGAGCACTGTCTTAAATGAATGCCTTGTTAGTATTATGCTAAAACTTGACAAAGAAAAGGTTAGTGCTGCTTACCTCATTTGTTCTGCTCCCTGCATTTTTCTGTTCTTTCAGTTGCTGCAAACGAACAAAAACCTCTGTCACTCGTTTATGTCAGCCACAAATGGAAGTGGTAGAGGAGGTTTGCATGCTCCACTTGCTCAACTGTATGCAAACTTGCTGCACTAGTGCCTGATTCTATTTGGCTCTAAGCTGTGGGAGCCAAAGGATTAAACTGTAGGTAACTACTACGCCTTTATAAACTGTTCATCTGTGAAAAAAGATATTGCACAGTTATGATGCAATGCCTTTATGTAAGAGGCCTTTTAAGAACAGAAGCAGTATGAAATCAGAATCAGATGGAATACTGGTTTATCAAAGAACCCCTCTGAATAGGATGGTAAACTCTAAGCAGTCTCAGTTGTGGTCAATGAAGAGAGAGTTCCATGTTCCCTGGTCCTGGACTTGCATTTTTCCTTTCCTGTGGTAGGAAGGAACCAATCTGTTCCCTCACAATGTGCAGATCAGAAGTGTGGTACAGTCTGCTGAAGGCACTGACTTCCTTGCAGCTGCCCACTCCTTGACAATTTTCATCTTCCAGACTCAGAGCTCTTTGAACTATTCCAAGCTTCCCTACCTGTGGGCCTTCCTCTGAAAGGCCCAAACCAGCCTTTCTAGGCTTTTTTAACTTCCTCCTACAAAGAACCCATTGCAGCAAAATCTGTATAGCAGAAAATAGCCTTGCTTGCATTCCTGTCCCTATTTCAGTGACAAGCAATCATATTTTGATTGAAACAGGCCAAATATTTCAAAAAGGAAAGCACAAAGAAAAATGAGATAATCACAGTTCCTCTTTACACAAAAGTAAATAATGACTTCAATAACAAAAGCCATTTGTTTCCTTCCTACCACACTCTACCAACAAAATTAAGTGGCTGTATCAGTAAAAGAAAGAAAAAACCAACCCCCTACCAAGTGCCTGAATTCTGCTGCTAGACTTCCATTGGTAGATTCTTCCATGTTCATTACTTTTGTGTTTGTTCCCAAAATATTAAATTTCCTGAACCTACACAAAGAGAGAGAGAAAATGTAATTAAATCTCAACTTTGTTGAAAGAACCTAATAAATATACAAAACTCTGATGCCACCTACCCTTTGACTGAGTTCTTCTCAGTTACATCTCTGTCAAGAAAAAAAAAAAGACAAAATAAGAATCTTTTAAAGATTCTGCCAGAGACAGAGAAAATGTGCATTTTTTAGTAGCTGACAGAGCTGACTGAGAACTGGTAAAATGCTTTTGTGAAATTCTTGTGCAAAAGATGAGGCAATTGGTTCAAGCAGTCAAAATAAATGCTGTGCTACACAGCCTGTGTTTTACTGAGGCTTAATATTGCTATGGGGGCTTTATAATCAAAGCAAGTACTTTCTTTTACTCTATCTATTTTTTTCTCTTGTGCTGAGGAAAAAAGAATATAGTTCTGCTACTCTAAATCTGCTTTAAAACTTGTTGAATAAATTGCTGCATCACTTGAATTGGTTTTCCCAGCACTTGGGATTCTACTGAGTTGCATTCTGTCTAGCGCACTTCTCAAAGCCTCACCTCCCACAACCACATAAGAACTTTTTTTTTACTTTTTCCCTATTCTGTGCAAGTTTCTGGACCCTAAAGCCATTTCAAGTGAACAAAATTACTTGGCTGAGAAGACAAAAACCCACTTGCTTTCTTGAAAGCACAGTCCCTGTCATTATTTTGGATAGCCTGTCATATTTCTTTCCATGCCCTTGAAGTATGGAACTGCTTACAAAATACAGAAGGTTGGTATTAAACTGTTTCAACTGCTGTGATTTTTCCTCTGATTGAGAACACGTCCTATGTTACAGGTAGGCAGATTATACCCCTAACTCAAAGGCTGCTTTAGGATAACCGTATTTCTTACTAGACACTACCCAAAAAGTAAGGTATTCTAGAGACATGACTGAATTATGTGACTGGAAAGGGTGGAGTTCAATTCGACACTGTCACCTTGTGCTAATCCAGGTGAAACAACCCAGCAGAGCTGTGGCTGTTCCCCAGGTGCTGCCCTGTGCCTGATTTAGCAGTAGTGAGCTCTCCTCAGAGGAGATGACGGTGAGAAGCTGAAGCCATCTGCACTTTGTGACATGTCTCTGGTGTCAGAGATTTAGAACAAGGGAATGGATAAGAAAAAGGGAAGGATGTACTTGCTGTCACAGAGAACCAGCCTGCTGCTGGCCTAGTCAACACTTACAATGTGACTGCTCTTTGGTTTCTGAACGTGGGGACTGTTTACCTTTACATAAGATGGATGAAATAAGTGCAACATACTTATCAAATAAAACTTTCACTTTCAAGTTGTAGTTCAGTTCCTGCAGTTTCACCAGCAATCTGGAAAGAGAAGTATTTTTTTTTTATGTCAGCAATTGAAAAAGATGGGTTCTCTTCTATTGTGTTGCTTACCACAGATATTTAAGGAGCATGCTTGGGGCCACGTGCAGGCTCCAAGCTTGCTCTGTACCAGACAGCATTTAGAGATGAAACTAAATGGGCAAATGAGTTACTCTTTGGCATGACAAAGTGCTCTGCATGTGTTTTCTTGCTGTTTGGTTGTGTTTGTTACACACTCAGTACACCCCACTTCTGGTAAAGGGTAAAAGCTGAATGTGAGTTAAACTCTGCCAGAAGAAAGCCCCTGCCCATGGCACTTCCCTCCTCCTGGCCTCAGCTCCTGGGCTACAGGACAGGCTGTGCAATCCCCCTGGCTGTGGAAAGCCAGTGACAGGAAAGCCTTACCACAAAACAGGAATAGGGAAAGGGGAAAACATACCTCAGCTTCACAGTAAACTGTACTCCTGTCTTCAGGACTAGTGGCCTCTGAGGATGTGTTGGCATGCAAGGCTGCCTCTCCACCACAAAGGAGCTATGGGAAGAACAGATTAAAGGCACTGTGGTTTATCTGTGCTGTCCTTAAATAAGAAACCACATAAAAAGTGAACTTTAAAAGAATGCTGATTTACCAGTAATACTACACACTTTATTCACTCAGTTTCTATCTACACAGAGGTGTGTGCATCAGTTCCTTTCAATTGTTTCAATGGGGCTAGAAATAGTGATTTTTAAAGTGCTGGCTTTTCTGCAATACATTGACAGCTTGAGGAGGGAGATTGCTTCATCAGACTTCCCTAAAATCAAACAGCAAGGAAACACTGTGCTGTAATTAGCACAGTGCAAGTGAAGAGTGTTGCTTTGTTTGCCATTCCCAGGACTTCCTGAATTCTTACAGTGACAGTGCTGTGTAAAAACAGGTGCCCAAGGGATGGATACACTAGCAGGGGATTTGATGAGGGCCAGCTAACCCAATGAAACAAAACTTCTGGGGCTAACTGGTTCTGATACACCCCAAATTTTTATATACTGTGTGTGTACAGAATAGGACTCTGATCTTACGTGAGGCAACTACAAGCTACAGTACCTTGCATCATAGAGGTGGTACAGAGGCAGGGCTGGCCTCCCTGTGCTGGAGGCAAAGATGATGTGTCCAGTGACAAAGGATTGGAGAATCTAGTGTGTATCTATCTTGGGCACAGCTTGATGCAGATTGTTTCTTGCCTCTCTTCACCTGAACTCTGCAGCGTTGAAGCTTGAAGCAAGAAGTGGACTAACAGACTGGGAGTTTGACTCTGTAATCAATGTGTACTGCAGCAAAGCATCTGCTAACTTCAATAATGACTGATCACAAACCCTTTCCACAGGCCTGAACCTGTGGAAATCCTAGATAGAGTAAATCTCAAAAACAGTAATTCAGTTTAATATTTGTGACAAACTTAGGAAAACCTTGGAAAATGAAAAGTTACTACGCAAGAAATACTGAGGGAACAGTAGGGAAGGTGCTCTTCATCTATTTATTCATGTAACACCAAAAGATCCTTCTGGTCTGTTACCTTTGGATGAGTTGTTTGAAAAGAGTGTGCGTTAGGTCCTGCAGAAATTGTTTATTTTTTGTGATGGGATCAGGGTCGTAGGTAAACTTCTGTTCCAGTTCCTCAAGCTTCTTAAGCTGCTGACGAACTTGCTGTAGACTTTCAGCAACAGTGGTGAACCTAAAATTGACACGATCTTGTTACTTTTAGCATGTTTTTGTATTTTTCTAATGCAGAGGCACCAGCCAGGTGACTGTCCCCGAGGATGTGGCAGAGCTTGGAGAACATTTCATGCTCACTAGAAATATAGTTAGGTAATAAAATTAATGTAGTTATAGTAAGACAGAATGAAAATGGATAATATAAATCATCAGTATATTTCCTAGATGTGGTGTTCCTTCATAACCTGGCTCAAACGCAGCCTTACAAAAGACTTACCAGTTCTGCAGCTGGTCGAGGCAGGCATTGGGTGGCCCACCAATGCATGCTGTCTGTTGCCTGTGCTTCCACTCCACCAGCTCATCATTAATAAGGGCAGTCTGTGTGTGCTCTGTGCTGTGCAGCAGCTGTACTATCTTATTCACCACCTCCTACACAGAACATGAGATTACCCTGTTTATTAAAAATACATCATACAGGAGAACTAAGTACTGTTTTAGCTAGTGCTCATCTGTCTTGCAAAACTCTGCAAAGACCCCAGTTCAACTGACATATTAAAAAAAACTTTTCTACTGCTATTTTATGTCAATTCAATGAAAATGAACATGTGCTTAAAATGAAGAGCTGCTGACTTCTGAAAGAAAACTTGAGCACTACCTTTCTCTTGAGGTCCAGGTTTAAGAACATCTGCTGGAGACTCAGCTGTTCTTTCTTGTACTCCTCCTGAGACATATTACTGGACTCGTGTTCTGTAAAATAAGTCCAAATTGTGAACGGGAGGCTGCAGGAGTGCTGAAGGACGGGTGGGGAATATGCTGGGGGGAAAGTGGACAAATACAAAAAGCAAGATTGTAGCTCAGTGCTTCCCTAAGTACCTTCTGAACGTGTCCCTGTTCTGAGGGACAGTCAGCTCTGCCCAGCTGTGGTGGAAACTAAAGCCTTTTCTAGAACAAAGAATTCGACATCAGAGACAGATCTGTATAATGAAACCAGTGTGGACTCCGTGTGTTTCCCTTGGTGCACAAGAGCCTACAAAACCTAAAGCTAGTCTGGCATTTGTGAAATACAAGACGGCAAAGGGAAGCCTAAACATCCCTAATTAAGTGTATGGCTGAATGGCCACAGAGCCTACAGGGCTTGCTACTTCTACTGGCAAAGGGCTGCAAAGGACAAAGGAATGCTGTGTTAACAGGGAGGCTCTCTTACTTGGAACTAAAGACAGATGCAGAAATTTAGGTTTCAGTGCGAAACAGAGTTAATAAAGGAGGGACATTACCAGTAAGTTTGGCCGTGTATCATTAGGCTCAGTGTCTTGACATAAAGAGCAGTTTACTCTGACAAACTACATGCAATAGGGGATGTCCTTGAAAAATTACTTACCTCTATTCTGCAGGGTTTTACATTTGAAGTCATACTCATCTTGCATATCCTCTAATGCCTTGATGTCCTGCTCCACATCCTGTAATGCATGAGTGAGGGTGGCCACAATTACTTAATATTTTCAAGTAATGCAAGACTACTACATCTGATGAGGAACTGCCTGGTACTAGCCCTTGACAGACATGAAGCCCAGTTTTGTTACACTGCTTTTTCCTGGAACTCCCTAACAGGAAATATTCCTAAATTTCATCACCTATTCATCGTTCCTACTTCTCAGCTAGCTGAAATCTATTAAAGTGTGGAAGTGCCTTTGTGGTCAAGCCATGTAAGTTCACAGAATTTAGAAGAACCTATGCTACAGTGGAAAAACTTAGCACACAGCATTTTAAACTTTCAAATTCTTAAGTACTGCTTGGAGAAAAGCTTTCTGTTGTGACTGTATTTATTAAGACAAACATTTGTATGCTAAAAAAAAAAAATCTTCTAGTCAACAACAAATTGGTCAGTTACAATTTAAGAGGTTTTTTTCCTCAGTTGCTAGTATTTCAGACAGGTAAAATGCTTTTGTTGCTAAAATTTAGGCACAAGGTACTTTCTGTCTTCAGACAATCCCTGGTTATAGACTTGAAAGCCCCTACTTTACTTTTATTTGTCACTTTATCAAGTCTAATGTACTACTGAAAGCTTTTCAACATCTGTGAATCAACAAACACTACTATGAAAAGTTATATTATACTTACTGTAACACTGCTTTTTATAGCCTTAACTTTGGCATCAAGCTCCTTCTGTTTGTCCAGCATCCCAATCACAGTGTTCTGTACATTCCCTACTTCCATCTGAGGGAAGAAGCAGTACAAGTCAAAACAGAGTGACCCATACTTTTTTCATTAATGTAAATTAGTGGCTTTTGTTGACAAACAACCTGAGGAAGCATGGCTCTGATAAACCATACTAAAATTTTGTAGTATAAGAAAATCAAGTTCAGGTAAATTTGAAAGAAACAAACAAAGTATTTATTTTGGTAAACTGCCAAAGGTTCCCCATCATGGATTTAAGTCAGTGGTGGAAGTGATGGCCAAGCTGGATTGGGCATCAAGCAACCCAGTCTAGTGGAAGGTAGATGATCTCTAAAGTCCCTCTCAATCCAAACCATTCTGTAATTCCCTTTCCCTTTTCAATGACCCCAATTTATTGCACACTGGAAAGGCAGCAGCAAGTGCTTTATGTCACGTGCCAGCACTGAACAGCTGTGCTGCAGCTACAGGGGCTCTGTCAGAGTCACACTCTGAGAGCAGCTGCTTTGGACACTGTTGCAAAGGGCCCCTTGTTGAAAGCCCGTGCCCAAGTGCTCTTCCCACACTGCACATTCAAAGCCCTGCTGTAAACTGAGGTATTTCAGCACCGGGAATTAACATGCTTGGTCAGTCATCACTTTATTTCTACATAAATGGATTACAGCTATCTATACATTTTTGCACACCTTTCCCAACTGCAGAATTTTTACTGCAAAACAGTTATTTCAAAGGAAAAAAAAAAAAAGGTGAGAAGCTGGAGAACAGGTGACGAAGGAGAAACTATGGCTTTACCTATAATTCAGAGGAAAGAAAAGGGCTTCATTAAAAAAACCACCCCAAAACCCCACCAAAATTAGAAAGAAATACTTGGAGACAACTGGGAAGGAGAATGATGCATCATTTTCCCAGAGTAAGTCCAGAGAAGCATGCTCAGCTGCTTAACAGAGAGTAAACTGGGGAGTAAAATGCAGAAGAACAAACCTAAAATCTTTCTGGATATGTAAGTTAAGCACTAATTATTAAAACAAAATCCAATTAGCATATCAGGCTACATCGTACTACAGAAGCATTAAAACAACCAGCATAGCTTTTACATCATTCAAGGAATAAAAATTATTTCCTGGCCGTTTATTCTCCAAATGCTTCATTCATGAGAAAAAAGCCATGCTGTCCAGCTGGTACATATCAGCGCTCACTCATCTGTTTTTTAAGGAACTTCTTATTGTGCAGAGAGGGAACAGCCTGTTTCCCCTGACAGTCTTCATCCACTTCCCTTATCCCAAATAATAGGAAAGGGGAGATACAACTGCAGCAGACATTTCAACACTGTTACCTCATTCGACGCCTGGGCACTGTTCAGTATTTTCCTCTCTTCTTTCAGACAGTTGTAGATGATCATTGCCATGTGTATCGGGTCTTCTTGGAAGTTATCCTAGCATTAGAGACACAGTCTATTGTTAAAGTTCATACACATCATTTCTTGTCCTTCAGTAACTTTCAGATTAGCAAAAAATAGGGAATTACCAGTGTGTGAGCCTCAGGGAACACACTGGTCATAGCCTGCTAAAGGATTACAAGCTGTGACAGCCACAACCAGCTCCAAGAACGAGTTTCTATTGTAGTTCATTGGCATACAAAGAGACAGAATTGGCACAAAACAACAGGAAAGGGTCAAACATTACTGGGAGATGTGGGATAATACCCTACAGTCCTAGAGAGAGCTCATCCCTTATGAGCCATCCTCCCACACCTTGGTATGGCTGCTGGTTTAACACACAGTCCAGGCTGGATGCAAATTCAACGTTATTGTTTTACCTGCATACAAACTGGAAATGTGCTACAGACTGAGTACTGCCCTGCTCAGGATGGTGCTACCCTGGGGGGTTTTCTTTTTCCTGTAGTTCTCAAACTGTAGCTGTTCTGATAATTAAACTGTAACTTTCTAACCATAGCAAATCAAAACAAAAATGGAGCAACACTTGAATTCTGGCTTTTAAATCAGGATTCTCACACATCCTCTACGAAAACCCCTCATGGCAGGGTAGTTGCTTGGAGGCATCCAACTGCACTGAAGCAAATCAAGCAAATGTATATATATAGAACCCAGGCGTACCTGAAGATTACGTTTGCTTTTCCTTATGTTGTGCTGCAGCAAAAAATTGTTTTCTATCAAGAATCTGCTGAACTGATCATCAAGCTGTGACAGCAGGTCATGGAATAACAGCGTAGCAAATGAGACATTGCTGGCGGCATGTTCCCTAGAATAATTTAAAGCATGCTTGGGTTAAATACACTTCCAACACAAGATCCAAGAAATACATACAGGTGTACTTGATTTTTAATCCCCAACTCCAGTTGTAGAATATGCAAGTAGTGAGAATTAGCTTCAAATGCAAGCCAATTTCATTCTCTTAACTTTGACTTTACTTTCCTCGATAAAGAAATGTTGTTTCTCTATTCTTTTTGCCACATTCTCTTCAAATTCATTTACTCATGCCATGCACGTCAGGAACCTAAAAGTGACCCTGATGCACGTGCATGTTGTACCACTCTCCAAAGAGAAGACACTCCACAGAAACTTTCGCAGAAGTTCAGTCTTTGAAGAGTGAGAGACTGAGCTACAAAGGCAGTAACTAATTGGTCTTAAAACAGCCACCACTGAGAGCAATATGAGCAAGGACACTTACTCCAGGTATCAGGCCCCTCTAGAAAGCCCTGAAGAGGGGCAGGAACACATGCTGTAGTATCCACATAGCTACCGAAGCATCCTACCAGCAAAGGTTCACCTAGTAGCTTGCTTCCCCAGCATTCTCCTGCTGCCTGTAACTGCATGTCTGAGGGCATTGCTTATCACATGACCCAAAGCCTAATAAACTTATGTGCTTACCAGTCCTGGTTTTCCAGCCACTGTGCCAGGTACTGCCTGATCTCCATAGGAAAGCTGTCATCATATAGCTGGTGAACTTGCTCCAAAAACTTGGAATCAAGTTGCTGCAGCTGATACCACTGAGTCATCCTGAGGAAGGGGTGAAAAAACAGCCAGTGTAAATGTTTAAGGAGTATTTGGACTGAACGAGTGAAAAACAACTAATTTAAAGTTTTCATGAACATTGACAAAATCGGAACATGTGCTGATTTTGGCTGGGATAAAGTTTATTTTGTTCACAGTAGCTAGCATGGGGCTGCGTTTTGGATTTGTGCAGGAAACAGTGTTGGTAATATAGGGATGTTTTTGTTACAGCTGAGCAGGGCTTACACAGCATCAAGGCCCTTTCTGCTCCTCATCCCACCCCACCAGTGAGGGGGCTGAGGGTGCACAGGGAGTTGGGAGGGGCACTGGGCAGCTGACCCCAACTGACCAAAGGGATATTCCAGACCATGTGGCATCAAGCTCAGCACACAGAGCTGGGGGAAGGAGAAGGAGGAAAGGGGGAAATTTTGCATGATGGGGTTTGTCTTCCCAAGTCACTGTTAGGCATCATGGAGCCTGGCTTTCCCAGGATGGCTGAACACCTGCCTTTTGCTTTGCTTGTGCACATGGCTTTTGCTTCACCTGTTAAACTGTCTTTATCTCAACCCACAATGCTCCTCACTTTTACCCTTCTGATTCTCTCCCCATCCCACCACATAGGGAGGAGGGGAAAGTGAGCGAGTGGCTGTGTGGTGCTTTCTTTTTTTTCTCCTTTTCCTCTGAACCCCTTTTCATGGCACTTAGGGTACTGCTAGTGTTACTGCTCTCTTGCTTAGCAGGGATATGGGAATGAGGACCTGTGTGTTTGATACCTGTACCCTGCATAATTGAGGTCCTGAACGTGGAGTATTGCCTTTTGTTTGTGCGGATGTATTCCCCATCACCCCCTGCCAGAGCGTGCATGAAAAATCAAAGAGCCCTCTAAGTGCCCATTTTCAGTTGCTTTGTGTCCACACTTGCCTGCTCTGAAAATGGACTAGATCTCAAGTCACTTTAAATGTCGAAGTACTGGAAAGATGTTTTGTCTATGTGTTTTAGTTCTCATGATCATCTTTTCAAGCTAAATTCAAGTAACCTTTCCAGCAGATACAGGATGCTTAAATGAACTAATATTGTACAGAATAGCTTCTCTCAGTCCTAACACTTTTGTGACAGAGTGGCTTTATGGTCTCTGGCAGCAGATCAGTTAGCCTTCCAGGCTGCAGGTTATCACCTTGTAGTGGAAATGGCACGTAAAGATACATCCAAGGAACAGTTCAGGCCGAGAATACAGGTGGTGAGATGCAAATCCACTCACACCACTCTTTTTTACTGACTGCCTATAAGACCTGTCCAAAAGACCAGGACAGCATCAGGGTGAAGGACTATTTTCTATGCTCCTTCCTGCCAAATCCTTTAGTGTTTGTATGCCAGTGCCCCTGGCATGTGCTATGTGTGAGAAACAAAGTAGTTAAAAATGTTGTTTAAAGTGAGGGTTTTGAGGCTTTTCATGCGTGTGCTTTTCAGATTACAGGTAATACAGCATTTGAATGTGCTCTAGCAATCCCAAAAAATGAGACTCCATGACCTCCCTGGGTAGCCTGTGCCAGTCCTCTGCTACCCTCAATGTAAAGAAGTTCTTTCTCATGTTGAACTTGTGTTTTAGTTTGTGGCCATTGCTCCCCATCCTGTTGCTGGGCACCACTGAGAAGAGTCTGGCACCATCCTCTTGGCACCTGCCTTTGAGATATTTATATGTAATGATGAGATCCCCTCTCAGCCTTCTCTTCTCCAGACTAAACAGGCCCAGCTCCCGCAGTCTCTCCTTGTAAGAGAGATCCCTCATCATCTTTGTGGCCTCCGCTGCACCCTCTCCAGTAGCTCCTCTTGTTTTTGTACTGAGGAGCCCAGACCTGGACACAGCACTCCAGATGTGCCTCACTAGGGCCGAGTAGAGGTGGCTGATCACCTCTGTCAACCTGCTGGCCACCTGATGCACCCCAGGACTCCTTCCTGGCCCCTCTCTACCTCATTTTCTGCCATTCCCGGGGGATCGCGGCCGATCCACGCGGCGGGGTTCGGGAGTAAAGGACCCGGCAGCCGTCCCTACCCTCGGCCGGCTCCCTGCCCGCGTTCCCCTCGCTGCCGGCCGGCTCAGCCCCGCGGCTGGGAGCACCGCACCTGTTCAGCAGAGGCTGCCCAGCGATGCTGGAGGCACAGGATCAGCGTCAGCGCCGTGCCGGGGACAAGGGTCCGCTTCGGGCGCTCCGGCGCTCCCGGGCAGGGCAGGTCTGGAGATGCTGATGGACGGAGAGTGAAAGCTGTGGACAAGGAGCCAAGAGTCGGACTTGGGAGCAGATGCAACAGATGACAGAAGAGCAGGGGTGTCCCTGCAAGGAATGAAGACCGCTAGAAGATATCTCCCGCTGCCCCAGGTGCAAAGACACTAAAGCACAAAGCTCGGTGTTCCGCGGGCAGGGACAGTCTGAGGAAGCGACAGTTTTAGTTACACCGGGCATTCACCCCGCCGGCCCCCGAGCTGCAGGCAGTGCCCGGCAGTACCCCGCCGTGCCGCTCCCGGCGCCATCCCCCCGGCCCCTCAGGCCCGCGCCCCTCACCTCGGGTCCGGCTCGGCAGTGCCGCGCTGCCGGCTGCGCTCGGGGAGCCGCGCGGCCAAGTGCGCATGCGCGGGGGCGGCGCGGGGGCGTTCCCGGAGCGGGAGCGTCACGTGACTTCTGGGAAAAGCAGCGGGCCAGCGAAAGCGAAAGCGGCGCGGTGCCGTGAGGGCGGGGGCTGCTGGCCCAGCTGCGGCTTTTGGCTCGGGCACTCCAGCCCCTTTGCTAGCCCGGGCGCCGCTAAAATGCAGGCGGCTGAGCGTTAGTTCCCTTCCCCTTTCTCGTAAGCCTTGCTCGCAGGGACGCTGTGGCTGTCTCTTGTACCAACGTGGTGTGTTGGGTTTTGTTTGGTGTTTGAAGCCAACAGAGACCGGCCTATTAAGTCCAGGCTTTGCTGCGGGTCTCCAGGGTACTTTGTGCACCCTCCCTCCTCAGATGGAAGAGGCAGGTCCTACTCCATAAAAGAAAGAAATCAGAGGTCCGTTTGGTGAACTTCGTGGCATGAAATACTAGGGAGTAGTGGATATATAAACATGGCTATAGAAAAAACTATGGAAGAAGGTAACTGACCGTTTTTATGTTTTTTAATTAGGACCATTACAGTGATGCACCAAGACAGCACAAAACAATCACATTTTTTTACTTTGCTGTTGCAAAACACAGCAAAAGCACAAACACAGTAGAAGTACTTAAAAGCAGACATTTTGTTTTCTCTGGTAGTATCTGGGCACCCCTTTTTTGTGTTCCCCCCCCCACCCCCCCCCACTATTTTACTAGAGAACCACTTTCGTACTCATAGTGGCATAAGAACAAAATTCTCACTTTTTTTAATGGAAGGAGGGTTGGGCTGTATATATTCATCCTACAGGAAATTATTCCAGTGTTCCTTTAAAACAGTGAAATGATTTCAAGTCATGTGCTTTTCAATGAAATGTTAAGCCTACCCTCTGCAAAAATCTGTTCTGAAGCAATAGCAGAAACTGTCCTGCCAAAACGTGATCCACAATGCTGTTCAGGAACACCAGTTTTATTGGGCTGAAGTTAATACTTGAGAGTTGAAGGGTTGCCTTGCATGGGGAGCAGGGAAGAAGGAGAGAGGAGACTGTTTCTCATACCATATCTGATCTTTTCTTGCTATACTTCTCATGAACTTTAGATGGTCAAAAATATAGGCCATCCCCTGTTTTGTTTGTATTAAGATTGTGAGAAGAGGTTAGAATGGAAAGACATGCAATAGCTGATGTGAGAGGAATGTTTGCTGCTTTAGAAGTCTGTTACTGCTTGTAGCTCAGTTTAAGGTCAACAAAAAGGCAGCAAGACTATTTTTGTTGTGCCTTGAAAAAAATCCACAGAGGTCTGGGTATGCAACTTGAAGCCAAAATCTGATTTTATTCATGCTGGTTATATAAATTACAGATATTACCATGCTATATACAGAATTGCTCTTGTTTTTTATTTTATACACGATGCTTTCTGAACGTATGTGCAACTCGCTTTAAGTCACTCAGGCTAATGAACAGAGATGTGTTGTTTCTTTGAAATCTACTTCTTTGTATCACAAAAATATCCCATTACTCTGCTTCTGCTCACTCGCTTTCAACTAAGGTAAGTAGCATGGGTGAAAGGAGAATTGGAAGTCCAATCCATGTCTTCCTGATTCAAGGAGGTTATGTTTTCATCTCAGATGTCTCATTTATACCTGCCTGAGAAAGCAGTAAGGTGCAAACATTCAAGGACTTGTATTTTAAGCATGCATTAACCAAGTATTCTGCGGGCAAGACTTAGGTCTTGATTGAGCCTGCATTTGTGAAATACAGTGGCCTTGTAGTTGTCTCTTTATTATTCATAAAACCATAACAACAAAACCAAACAACCCAAACTCAGCAGTAAACATGCCTGAAAGAAAAAGAGAGTATTAAAAAATTTACCATTTTTACAAAAACTAGTTGTCCTGCTTATTAAATGAGCCTGTGACAGGCACATAATATCCTGTCATGCAGCACAAATTGCCAGGTGGTCAGCAAATGCTGCAGCTCTTCAGTAACTGTTTTTTAAAACTGCCTCCCTGGTGGCGTTGACCAGTTAGTATCCAAACTGTGTCAGGTCAGGATTTTTTATGTGTAGATTTTCTGACAGTACTTTCTGCCCAAATAGATTTACTTCTGCAACTATTTTGTGAGAGGGGGAAGTTTTACTAACTCTCTCTTCCAGTGGTGAAATGGAGACAGCCTTTTTAACACCACAAGTTTTGTGTCTGCTTCCTTTGTGGAACTCCCTTCTCTCCCCAGCCTTGACTACCCGCCTTCCACAACTTCTGATGCGGCATCAGATAAAAATCTCTGCTGAAGGCAATTCATCTTTGGAGAAAAGCAAACCCCAGACACCTCTGGAACATTCAAAGTCAGGGGAATGAGAATCTTTGCTTTGAAACAGTATCTAAATCAGTGGTCCACAAGATTATGATTAAGCAGAAAGTATTTAACATAATAAATCCTAATTTTTCCAAACATATTAATGTCTTTAGGTATCTTTATACACTGTTTTCAGAAGCAAAACATTTTATTCTTATGCTCTCATATTTACAGCAATTCTATGGAAATTAGTTAAATTAGCATGTAAAACATATCTCTGCTGGCACCCCACTGAAGTCAAATAATTTCCAAGCCAGAAAGAATTTGGTATTTTTTCAGTGACAACAGCAAATCTGACTTGCATAAGGCTATTTGAATTCCTAGGGAGAAAATTCCTTGTTTGTGTGTTATTGATAACAGAAAGATGCCTAAGAATAACAAAATGATTTCCAGGAAAAGCTAGTTTTCAGAGGTGACAGGAAAAAAAAATTATGACTTCTTTAACCCATCCAGTGTTCACATGATTACTAATTTTTCCAGTATGTGAACTTCAGTCAGTGGAGTAAGGAGAACTCAGCTAGAAGAAAAGAAGGAAAAGATTAGTCTCATGGTACTCACAGCTGTTCCTTCAAAAGTAACTGCAGATGAAACCTTCTCTGGCTCAAGGTAACTATAGCCTCACTTTGACAATGTGAGAATCTTGTTTCTAGTTATATATAGAATAGAGGGATACTCTTTAGAAAACACTGTGTGGGAAACAGTTGCAATAGGAATAAGCATAGTATTTCTTTTTATATGAACTTTTGTTGTTGTGGCCTGTGGATATGTATTGCAGGGTTCTTCCTGGAGTCTTGTTGTTTTTGACGGGCAAGGGAAGCTGGATGGGAGGATAGAAGGGAATTCAGCAAGGCTGCAGAAAGTATGCTAAGACTGAGTTAGTGAGTTGCATGATATTTTGTCCTGCTGCAGATTTCACTCTTGTTTTCTGTATCTCACATGGTGCTTTTTTATTGGCATTTCATGGAGAAAAAGTATTGCTTTAATAGTGCAGATTGTGTACTTGCTGTACTTAGCCAGCTCTTCAGCGGGGTAGATTGTTGTGTGAATTTGGGGTGATAAATAAAAAGCCTCCATATTTTCCTCATTTCCGTTTAGGAAGGTAAATAGAATGGAAAAAGCAAGGAAGGAATTCTTTTAAAATCTTCTAGAACTCTTTTTCTCATGAAATTTTTAGCAGAGCTTGAAAACCTTCCTAGTAAGAGCCTATAGAAGTATCACCATCTAGCAGCACTGAACCACTTGTCTTGATACCTTTAAAACCCACATGACTGTATTTAACTTTTGCAGTTTGCCACCAGGCCCTAAACAATGGCCATGGTCACAGCTTATTTTGAAGCTCTGAATAGAGATGGTTTGAGATTTACTGTGCCTGCAAGAAGAAACCAAAAATGTTTGGAGCCTGATGTTAAACAAAAGTGAATCCAACTATTTACTCTGCCGAAACTTCAGGAAAGCAAATGCGTGCATAGTTCAGAAAGGCAGTTGAGGAGGTCAGAACCATTTCCACATGTTATACACCACAATAGAAATGAAAGGTGACATGTCTTGGATTGGGTGGAGTAGGTTTTAATGCAGAATTTTAATTCAAGCTGGTTATTTCATTTTCAGCTAAAGAACTAGTTTGTCACGAGTGCTATTGGAGAAAAAAGTGAAGAATAAAAAGATATTTTGCTCTTGAGCAGTTCTTCAGCTTGATGTATTAAAGAACTCATCTATTTATATGTAAAGTCTAACTGTACTTCCAATCATTGACAGTCAGGAAGGATTCTGGTTTCGTTTTGTTCTGTTTGTGGGTAAGGAAGAGTGTTTACAGAGAGGCATTTAAAGGGGAGTTGGCAGGCTTTTAAATACATAACCATTTTAAGATCATAAATCATTGAATATGCAGAAGGTTAAGGGCTAGTATTTAAAAAGATTTTCTTCTAAAGCTGCTAGAGCCAAACCACTGCTGTGTTTCCTAAGAAAAGCCTGCTGGACAAATCCCCACCCGGCTCATTACTCTAAAGACTCTGAGCCATGATGATTCTGAACACATTTTCTAGTCAATAAGGAAAGGAGGAATTTTTTTTTTAATACAATGTTCACAGAGTATTTTCCTAATCTTTCTATATACTAAGTTAATATTACTTTTCTTTGCTGAAAGTGTTTTAGTTGACTTTTAATTTTGCACTTTGAAACCCCATGTAAAAACTTGCAGCATTAAAAAGTTGTGCAAGTTTGCTGAATGGGAAATTACTGTGTTCCCTGGGCAGCTCCCCTGAGCAAGTCCAGGCCTTTGTGCTGTCTAGAGAGTTAGTATAAATTACATGTATTTGTCAGTGTAAAGCCTTCTTTTGTGCAAGAACTCTGGGATCTTTGTGTTCTGACATTCATGGTTCATTGGCCAGCATGTCAGGTAATTCCAGTGCTTTCAAGATGCTTGCAGTATCCTGCACCATTTAGAATAGGAAATATCTGCACCATTGTTTCAGAATGTAGTGCAGCAATTGAAGAAAGAGCTGTGATTCTTTCACAATTGTGCAAGCAGCATTTTGTTAACCAGCATCTGTGCTGGACACATCCTGTTTGCTTAATATTTACTTACGAATGGGAAAGTTTACAACTTACAGCAGTTTCAATGGCTGTGGGACTCAGGTGTTCTCTCAGAACAGCATAAACGCTTGGAGACATTGGAAGAAGATCTGATGGGGAATGTGGTTCTGTAGAATCATTTAAGCTAAAAAGAAAAAATAAGCAAACAAAAAATATACAAAAATAATCTTAGAAAGAACTTAAATCCCTCTAACTTTATGCATATCAGTGGAGTATGGTGAATGTTTTTTAAGTCTGTTAACCCTGTACTCAGGCTTGCTGGTGGCCCTGCAAACACATGCCAACAACCTTGTATACACTTAAAAATGTAGGAGATAGAATCATGTTTATCCTCTTTTTCCTTGGCCTTAATACCAGCTGCTGGAGAGAAGAAGGAGACAGTGAAAGATAAGTAGATCAGAGTACCATGAAATCTGCATTCACTTTTTACAAATGTTTTGCCACATGAATGGGAAAAGCACCATGCAGGCAAAGTTTTTTATGTCCCTTTCTTGTGTTTAGCAGTCCTTGGCCTTGTGTTTCTATGCCAAACTATTTTCAAATAGTTTGGGGAAGGGAAGCAGGGGAAACTCTGAAATGGGATGTAAATTAAGTAAAAAAAAAACCAGTTGAAGTGTGACACACCTGTGAGGATACTTACATTTTGGAGACTGGGATAAATACAGAAGGAACATAACCTTTGCCTCCTCCATCTGAGGGCTTTGAGACTAGAATAAATAGTAAATAAATTAAATATTGTTGAGTCATTTTATTATCTATTTGAAATTGATTATTTGCTTGAAGTGCTGCAGACAATAATAAATTGAAAAATCCCTGCATAAATAAATAGCCATAAAAGTGAGGAGAATTCCTGAGATTAGTCCTTGAGTTCAGGTCTTAGTCATAGAATTGTCTGTGCTCTCTTGATATGAATCACAATACAATACCACAACCGATGAAAGAGATTTTGTTAGGCCTTCAAAGCAAATACACAATTCTTTAAGTCTGGTACTCTGGGCCTCCACATTTCAGTTCTGCAAATGCTTGGAGCTCTGTCTGTACAGATACAGCTTCAGCAATGTCTTTTGCATGAAATTAAGCATCTATGTAAGATTTTAGAGGATTGGAGCATTAGGCAAAGTCCACTGAGTTAAAATGAAGAGGGAGAAAAAAACCTGTAGCCTCCAAATATTTTTGAGTTGTGTAGGAATTTGAGTTCAAATGGAACTGTAACCCTTGATACTGAAATTTTAGAAGAATGTGTTTTATCTATTAAAAAATTAAGGGTTTGAGGGCTTTCTTTAAGCGAGAATGAATTTGATCTAAAAATGTAACTTGGACAAAAAAGAACGTGGGCCTGAACATATTTGGAACCATCCTTTTTTGCATTTTCCAGTGCAGTTGCCAGGGGTTTTTAGGGACATTGTCTGCCACAATAACTTTGTAATTGTGCAGTGTATTGGGAAAAGGTGGTGCAGATAAATTACCTTTTTTAATGAGGTTCCATTGGATGAAATGAAACAAAGTAGGGCTTCCAAGCTGTTTGGGAAATACTGAGTTTTCTTGAAATTAAAGAAACAGCATGCTACAGTATAACACAACTATGAAGCCGATAAGCAGGATGACTTTTCAGTTTCCTCTCCTTTGAACACCCCAGCACTGAATTTTGTGATGCATCAGTCAGGAAAAAAAAAAAATCAATTTCTTAACTTTTTAGAAATATTTTCATCACCTCTACTGCAACCTCTAAGACTAGGGATGTATTTGCAAAATGAAGCTGTCTAAATGATAGACACATGTTAAAATAGTTCTCTTGAAGATGACTATTAAAGGAGGCATCTTAATCTGTTCTCTCCCTCCTCTCTCTACATTCCTAAAATTGCCTTTTGACTTTGCAGCTGCTGTGCAGAAAGGGTAAATAGAGAAGTGGAGCCCAACCTTCATTTGGCTGACAGCTGTAGTGTTTGCCAAAGGCCTTATCTTTGGGGATATCTGGATACAGGTACTTCAGAGGGTTTTCAGGAACGTTGTCTGCCATAATAACTTTGTAATCGCGCAGTATGTCGGCAAAAGGCAGGGCAGATAAGCGACCTTTGTTATAGGGTTCCACCGAGTGAAATGTTACATCTCCTGCAAAAACACAAAGGCACCATCACCTGTAGATCAGCATCTGCAGCTGGAACACACTTTAGC
Organism: Corvus kubaryi; assembly: GCF_017639235.1. NCBI lineage: Eukaryota > Metazoa > Chordata > Aves > Passeriformes > Corvidae > Corvus > Corvus kubaryi. The sequence goes on along the minus strand of NW_024581875.1, from coordinate 10,673 downwards.
CTTTCTTTTGAGGTTTACACTTGCATAGGCTTTACCTGTTCTTACCTACGTTAGTATCTTTCAATATATAATTTTGGCATATTTGGAAACAAATCTAAGGTCTGCAGTAAGCAGATACACCTCATAGAGAGCTTTGTTAATATAAAGAACTCAGAGGTGGAATGTCAGAGTTTTGGTTTGTGTTTGAGAAATTGTGACACTTGTATCTTGTCCAAAACCATACTATGACATGATATATGTGAATTTTACTTTCAAACCAAACAAAACGTGACTCCAGTATTGCAGGTATATTGCCGAGTTTGGGTTGGTTTTTGTTTGGTTGGTTTTTTTTGGTTTTTTTTTCTTTTAAATTATACTTACCATTTTCTAGCTGATCCACCCAAGTAAAGGTAATTCCACCCAGATTGCTCTCACTAAACCTTAATAAAAATGTTCCTGGTGTCTTGTCTTTCAGCAGAATTCGCTCCTTTTCTTTGCTTACAAATCCCATTATGTACCTGAGGTATAACAGGAAATCATGGGTTTACTTTTGGAAAAAAATACAGACTTCCATCTGGGCAATGTGTAGAATCATAGAAGGGCCTGGGTTGGAAGGGACCTTAAAGTTCACCTGGTTCCAAACCCCCTGCTGTGGACAGGGACATCTTTCACCAGACTGGATTGCCCAGAGCTCTATTCAGCCTGGCCTTGATCTGGCCAGACTTTATACAGGTTTCCAAAATGTGGTTACAAAGCTTTATAAGGCCTAGAGACTGTGACCTAAGCTTTGTGTGATTTACATGTGGAGCATGGCATTGAGCTCAAAGTACTATGAAACTGGTGAAATTTATCCCAGTACTTAACTGCATAGACAGAACTGAAGAACAGATCTAAACCTGCATTTCTAAGGGATTCAGTGTTGTTCCCCTTTGGCAAAAATTTCCAAAAGCTGTAAATGGGAGAAGGGAGAAGTATTAAACTCATTGCAAATACTCCTCTGCATAGCTAAAACTGAGATTAGTGAAGGACAGAGAAAAAGCGGAGAGAGACCAATATACAGCAGTTCCCTTCTTGCTCACCCATCAATCCAAAGAGGAAGAATGTGTTTTTTAATCAAGTCCAGGATTGCTTCAAGCCAAACCCAAAAGGTAAAAGACTTCCCAGGCAAATGCTCCTAACGGTTAAAAACAACCACAAAACACAAACAAAACCAACACACACAAGAAGAGAATCATGAGAGTGATGTTACCCAACGTTCACATGACATAGTTTCTTCTCAGTTTCTTAAGAATAAGCTACTTTGCTCAAGTGAGAATGACAACTTGAGCTGTGGTTTTGAGTAACATTTCTCTTTCAACCTGACATAAAACCAACTGATTTTTAAGATATGCATTGGAAGCACCTCATTTTTCAAGGAAAAAAAAAAAATCACATCTGTTGTTTCTTCCTAGTTAGAAAATCACGTTTGAATGAAATGAAGATGAGAAAGTTGAACTTCCTTCCAAGCTTCTGTTCTTGTTTAAATAATGTAGTTAATGAGAATTAAACGAGCTTACCCTTCTTTATCAATACATTCTCTGTTCCTCATCAAAGTTATTGCATATATTGACTGTCTTGGAATAATTTAGGTCAAAACTGAGCATACAAAAAATAGTACCTATGCTTTACAGAAAATATATTACATGCTTTGATAAGACTTTCAACTGATCATTTACAGAAATATGTTAGGCACACTAAAATGGCAATTTCTGATATCTGTAGCAATATATCTAACTAGATCCCTAATCCCAAGCTTTACGCTTCTGGAAGTGTTATTTTCCTAGTTAAATTTTTACAAGGGATGTGATTGTGCTGAGCTGTAAGTCCCACATATGGCAAATGAGAATCTTATCAGTAGCATCAGGGAAACAGAGATAGGCATGGTTGTGGGTGTTATCAGACATAAGAGTCTAGTTTTACTTTTGGAACAGTACCTTGCAGAACTTTGCCCAGGATAGTTGATAATCATTGTAACTGACTTGTTGCCCTGAAAGAAAAAAAAAGCCCAAATGGTGCATGTATTATTCTGAAGTTATGAAATAGATATAGCTTGATATCTGTATAGGTGGGTGAGGGGAGAAGTACAGTACATACAGACTTGGGGAGGGAGGGATAGGGGCATGCTAAGGGACTGTAGATCTGCTTTTCTGTATTTTTATGAAGCAGGTGATAATTGTAGTTTTGGGAATACTTGCCTAAAGCAGCCCGTGACTTGGTGTCTGCAACTCTACATGCTCAGTTTCAGTTTTTAGCCTAAATGTTACTTCTCAGTTTTCCCCAAGGCCTCTCCCTTCTGGGGCACACTTGGGTCTCAGAGTAGTCAACAGTTCATCTCACTGAGGTTACAGGGCCTCTTTGCTGTGCTGACACCAGTGAAGCATCTCTGGTGAGGTCCCAGAAGTGAACAGACCCACAGGGACAGGTACTTAAAATGAAACAAACCCCAAACCAAACCTCGTAAGCAAGCAAAAATACTTCCTTTGATTTCAGATGTAAGAGATAATTGCTAAGGAAGAAAAGTAACATCACAGTTCAGTGTGACTTTGATGCCCTCTTCCTTCAGTTGAGCAGCCTGGAAGTTGAAAGTTGAATTACTTTGTGATAAGAATAAGCTAATGCCTGCTTTTCTTTAAAGAAAAAAAATGTCATTGTGACATTTTTGACATCAGCCCTGGAAGTGGAGGTCATGACGGGCTGGTTTTGGCTGGGGTAGAGTTCATTTTCTTCACAGTAGCCGGTGTGTTTTGGACTTGTGCTGGAAACAGTGTTGGTAATACAGGGATGTTTTAGTTCTTGCCTAGCAGGGCTTACACACTGTCAAGGTCTTTTCTGCCTCTCACCCCACCCCATGAGCAAAGGGGCTGTGAGTGCTGAGAAGTTGGGAGAGGACATAGCTGGGACAGCTGATCCTAACTGACCAAAAGAATATTCTGCACCATATCATGACATGCTCAAACTAGGGGGAAGGAGGAAGAAGGAGGGGATGTTTGGGATGATTGCATGTGTCTTCCCAAGTAACTCTTACGCATGATGGATCCAGCCCTGATTTCCAGGCTGAACACTTGCCTGCAGATGGGAAGTAGTGAATGAATTCCTAGTTTGCCTTGTGTGCATGTGTGGCTTTTGCTTTACCTGTTAAACTGTCTTTATCTTGACCATGAGTTTTCCTACTTTTACCCTTCCAATTCTCTCCCCATCTCACTCTGGGGGAGTGAGTGAGTGAGTGGCTGTGTGAGGCTTAGTTGCCAGCTGGTGCTAAACCACAACAGGTGCTTAAAGCCCTTACCTGTAGCCATCAAATATAAACCCCAAAGCAAATAAAGTCTGTGTATTTCTACACACTTACCCGTAAGTTTCTCTGCCAGCATGTTGAGCTGTTCGGAATTGAGTCCACGACCTACGTATGATGAAAATTGCCAGCTCAGTACTTCTAAGAGCTGGCTTAAAGTGGCAGCAGGGGGGTTGTTGAAGAAAGACAAATTCTGCAACAGAATGAATGCTTTGTTTAGATAGCAGCCATGAAATATGTATCAGGCTGTAACAGGAGGCTGCAAGTACTTGAGCAGAATCTGGAAGTGTTGAAAGTCAGCTCTGTGTGTGGGGAAGCATTGGGGCAAACATCTGTGGGCCCTCCCACCTGCAGGCACCCAGCAAGGTCCAGTGGGGTGCCTGAGAAGAGTTGTAGGGCGACACTCCTAGAGAGAGCCTAAGTCTCTGTGTGCATCTCGGTTGCTAAAATACCTTGCTATGCTTCTAGTAGTGTCCTGTGTAAAGACAATGAAAATATGCTTAAATCCTGCCTGAAAAATCTAGATATTATCACTATATTTTAATGTTTAGCGCATGGAAACCTTAAACCATTACATACTAATATGGTGATGTGCTGTTGAATCATTTGGCTTATCTTAGTTTTTTCATTTGTTTTTTTTGGATTGTACACACCATGGACATACTGAAGACTGTGCAAAAACTCTTTGGAGTATCACAGAGTGATAATGCAGTCCAGCCTGCTGGTCTGCTGGCCTGCCACCATGGTGGAGTGTCTGACCCTTTCCCTCCTCCGAGTATCCATGTGACTGCATTAATGCCCAGCTGAAAGCCTGAGAGCCATTGACAGCACTGTTCCACAATCTGCAAATACAGTAACAGTGACTGAATCTAAAATATGTGCTGAGACAGCTGGAGCCTTAGAAAGAATGATTCTGCCTTTGCTCAGGGTTAGAGCCACTAGAAGCTGCTACTTAACATTTATAATCTTCTCCACAGAAAGCACAAGTTCCTATAAAATCCGTGGTGGAAAGCAGCACTTAAGTACATTAGAGACTCACCTATATGCCTGCTTTCATGGTTTGGAGTTGTACTGGTAGAATTATCTTCTAACAGCTCTAGTTTTAGTCAGCCACACCCAAGAAAGATAAATTCAAACTACAGAAGTTAGAGAAGTTGTGGAGAAGGGCTGTCACCTTTCCTTAGTTTAAGAACTACTTTAGGCTACAAAAAGGAAAGCTAAGTGTGCATGTGGTTTTATATCTGGAAAGAAAGATAAGGAGGACAAGATTAAAGTGTGATGTTGATAACAGCGTATTGTGAAAAAAAGTAAGGCCAGTTCAAGAGCGAAACACATCTTTTTTATACTTAATGTATTTAGTAACCAAATAACACAAATGTGAAGATGCAGGAAGTTGGTATTTATATACTGAGGACCTACCTGAGGATCGTTGGTTGACAGATTGTACCAAATAATAGAGGCCCAGGCGTTGGGCAGTTGGCTGACATTGGAAATCATCACCACAGGCAAAGAGCTGGTCTGGTAGAGAGAATGAATGCAGTGTGTAAATGCTGCTGAGGAAAGTATTAGTGCTGTGCTGTGCTTTGGTGTTTTAGCCTCTCTTTCTTCCCAAAGCATAGACTTATTTTCCAGAAGTTCTGAAAATCTTGTGGTTACTGCTGAGGGCCTCACCGAGGATAGGCAGACCTGTGGTCTGGCCCAACACAGTTGTTCTTCTATGAACTGCCGGAAAATGCCTTTTACTCTTGCCCCAGAAAATCTGTCTCGAATACTCACTTCCAAATTTATGGTCAATCCGTACAGGCAGACCTGTGTTTCAAAGCTGATGGAGTGCAGTTCCTCGGTCACCATGTGAGGGCCCTGAGGGAGTAAGGAGGTTTTAAAGCTGTGAGTGCACAGTTGGTGTTTTAGTGATCCAGCTGCTGAGGTCACACTTGGAAAGAAAACTCATATCAAATACATAAGCAGAACAGGAAAAAAAGGAAGTGAAGGAAACAATTTGTTTGTTCAACTATAACATTACATTAGTCCAGAAGCTTGGTATTTTTTCTGATGAATCTAAAAAACCCTGAATATTGTTAAAAGAGTACTTCCAAACTTTTAACTTTTTCTAAAATGGTACTTTTAAACACAGATTTGCACACAAGAAGTTAACAGATAATTTTGTGTGTCTGATAAAGGCTGTCTCCAACTTTCCTTTTCCTAAAGTTTCCTTACTGATTGACAATTTGACTTTGAACAGACATGTTCAACTTCAAGGAGAAACAAACTAGAAACAAAGTCAATAGCCACAGCTTTAAAGACAACTAGGCCTTCATCCAGGTTTGCTGTGTGTACTGAGACGGTACTAGTTGAAGGAGTAGAGACCTACATCATTAATCCAAAGTAAATCTGGTATTAAAACCCCAAGCTTTTCTTGGATGGAAAAAAAAATAAAATCTGTTTGTCATCATTGATTGAAGTTTGTAGTACAAGCGTTTGTTGATTACAAACCAGCATAGCTCTGTAAAAATCCAAATCTCTGCCCCTTAGGAAACAGGTCTTTCGAAATACATTTCCATCCCCAGAACTCAAAGCATAAAAATATATTTCTCCTTTTCCTGTTTTCTTTGTTGTTGGTCTTTCCCTCCCCATCATGCGTTTGTTTTGTCGGACTTGTCTTTTAAAAAAAGAAATTAAAAGTTGCAAATCAAAATGCTTTCCTGTATTGAAATATTCTGCTTTCAGTCAATGTAAAATAAAACTATTTCTTGGCAGAGGACCTCGTGGCCTTATCTTTCCCATGGAGCACCTCCTCCAGGATATGTACAAGCCACTGCAATAAAAGACACTGAATAAATGAGGAATTGAGACCACAGGAGATCCTTAGGCATCTGAATAATAAATCTGCCTTGCAAAGGGAAAATCCAGCTTAGACCTGAAGGCTTTTACATGAAACACTCATCCATCAAATGAGCTCAGATGTTTTAATACAGGTTAAATCAATCCAGCTCAACCTGTATTACTGATACAAAGTTGAAAAGGGTTGGTGAAACCACCCTTCTTCCCCTCATTATGATTTTGCAGAAACAAATTTTTCTCATGGAAAAATCGTCTAGGCAAAAAGGTACATCTGCATGAAAGGACAAATCTAAAATAGAGAACTTCCACTTTTTTTAATGAGGCCAATTATGTTTAACTACACTTTTAGCAAACTGAATGTCTTATAACAAACCTAGTTTTGAAAGTATTATAGTTGCTGTTAACAAAGAAAATCCCAACTCTTGTTCTGCTAATAACCACTTTCACAGACTGACTTGACCAAGGAGAGGCTCTGTTTGAGGAAATCAGCAGTGAGCCAGGTCACAGTCCAGTTGTCCTAATTCTCCACAGACCTATGATAGCTTTAGATAGTTTTAAAGGCACAATGTGTGGAAGGGGAGGAAAATGCTGCCAGAAGTAGAGTGCCAGCATTTCTTAACCTACATTTTTGCATTTGCTTGTTGTGATGTCAGTGATTTTGTAAATAGCAAAGTAACTGGGAGGTGAGCCTGGAGTTTCAGTCTTGCTAATCGGGTTGTGAGTTGTTCTGTTCAGAAATGTGTGTGAAACAGGCACAAGTATCTCCTGCTCTAGGTTTTGGTAAAATTCTTCATGTTGATCACACCTTTTACTTTGTACTTAAAGACTACTTCAAATAACTGTTGTGCTTATAAAACTACAGCTATGTGGGCTGTGATATGAGTGATTTTATATATATATATACGTATATATATATATATATATATGTTTTTTTGGGTTTTTTTAGCTTGCTAATTCAACTTTACCCTCAGTTGTTGGTTTTAGCGCTTTCGTGCCATACACAGAGTCACCACGAGAGGGGAACCTACGACCAGGCTGGGATGAGTGTCAGTAAATGAAGCACATTTTTGGTCCTGGATGAGGCAGCAAATCCATTTGATGCAAAAATAATGACATCCTGACTTCAGCTGTGAACCTGGCCAGTAAAACATATATTTAAAGGACCTTTCCTATAGGAAATAATTATTTCATTATTATTTGGTTTGGGTTTTTTTTCCAAAATATAAATGACCAAAAAGGTAACCTTTGAGAGGAATGCACAAATTTGGATTATTACTCTCCACCTTCTATTGTAACTTTTTCAATATACAAACTTAAGGCATGCAATTACAATTTGAGTCATTCCCACCAGTTCTCATTATACTTATACTAACATAATAATTGGATCCTGTACCTAGTACGTATTTCAGAATCTAACAGCTCTTTGATTTAAATAAAATCAAATATGAAATACTTGTGAGAGTAGGCAAAAACAACATGTAAAATAAATGCACAAACCTCATTTCCTTTGCTTCCAGCGCTTGTTTTCATTTCTTTGGGTTGCTGTATAAAGCAAAGCAATATTTATGTGTCAGAGAGACTACAGACAGAAGTACATATAAAGAACATAATTTGTAACCAGGATGTTTTTAGTTATAATAAGATTTTATTTGCAATATACAAATGAAGTCTTCATAAGTCTCTTGACACTACACCTCAAAATTCTATTCAGTGAGGGTCTTTTGATATTTTAAAAGAATTTTTAAGAAACTAAATGAATGTAACAAAGCATTAATTAGGGTGCTTGCCAAGTGTATAACACAAAAAAGCGTTAAAGACCATTGATCTCAATCTCCTTTTGCAAAACTACACCAAGGCACTGCATCTGTGGTTAAGCCCCAAAAATACCACAGGCAAGGGAGTGTTAGTCAGAAAGCAGGACTCACAGGGCTCTCAGAGAAGTCACAGAAGCAGTACTCTAGTCTCTCACAAGGCTGTTATCACAGGCATTAATTTCCGATAGATTTCAAGCATTCAATTCTATTTCCCCTAGAAAATTGTGGTGTGGTTTAGGGTTTTTGTCTGTTTGTTCTGTGTGTTGGGTTTTTCTGTTTGGGTTTTTTTTTGTTGTTGGTTTGGTGTTTTGGGTTTTTTTTTAACCAAACTCAGTTTCTGAGAAGCTTTTTAATTCAGCATGATTAGTCTTTCCTTTTCTGGTGGTAATTGGGGTTTGCTTTGTCATTTCTGTGAAAATATATAGTCTTATTTTATGGAATGGATAAGGTATGGAATGGCATAAAGAGGTTCTAGGAGTAAACTTCCTGTATAAGCAGAAAGAAAATGAGTGTGGCATTGACAGTAATACAGTTCTCCCTCCACAGCTTCCAAAGAATCTTATATTTCTCTACCAGAAGTACACAACAATAAAAAAGCAGTCAAACCTACCAAATGTCGAAATTCTACTGACAGGCTTCCATTTGCAGACTCATCCATGTTCATGGCTTTCACGTGCGTTCCACACAGAACGAACCTCCGGTTACTGGGGAGGACATTTCACTTATGTACTCAAATACCATTGTATTGGAAAAATTTAATAAATGTGGTACTTTTATTGTCTTACCTTACAGTTGAAACATTCCTAGAAGAGAAGAGGGGTGGGGGAGAGGAAACAGATTGTGAATCAGTAAATATGTAAGCCATGACTTGTACTGAGAAGCATATCTCAGATGGTAGATTTTGCCTGGTCGAAGTTGGTTTGCATTGACAACACAACTACAGTTTTTAAACTGAAGAACTGAAATTCATACTGTCCATTTAGAGTTTTGCATCTGGCCATATGTAGGCAGTGTATTTTATCTTGCTCTTTATTATCAGACAGTACGCGGCTTTTTAGAGAAACAGCCCTGGCTTCTCTCTTGCTCCCTCCTCACTAGGTGTTTTCCTTCTTTCTTGTAGGCCAACATGCAGTAGGTCCATGCAGTCAAGGTGTTTTTTAGGGGCTTGCAGAAGCACAACAAGCAGAAAGAGGGAGGTAGCTGTACTGAGGGCTGGGGATGGAGCATGGTGAGAGCGGAGGTATTTCAAACCTAACTATCCCATAAATGCAACACAGTTTGATTTCAAGTTTTTGTGTGATGCTGCTGTATCACACAATGATGAATTTTTTCTAAGTCTTGAGACAAATCTTAAATGGATTTCTTGCCTCCAATTTGAAAACATCAATTAGACTTAACAGCTTTGTTTTAAAAAAAGACATCATCCACATAAAAAGGAAGTGTTACTCTGATCTTTTAACTGGTGGGGGGTTTTAATTTTTTTTTTCTTTTCCTTTTAAAAGCAGTTTTATAATCAGATAGGGTAGCCACTGAAAAAAACTGTGTTGTCTCTGTAGGGAGAAAGAGAATATCTTCACTTTTAAGTTTCTTACTTGTCAATAGTTGCTTTCACTCTGATCTGGTAGTTCAGCTCTGGCAATTTAATTAGCAACCTTCAAAACAGAAAATGAGAGAGTGAATATTAACAGAATAAATGTCTCACCAGAAAACACCAGACTAGTTGCTCCAGATTCAAGTATCAGAAATTATTATAATCTGAAAACAGATTAGGCACCTAGGATTATAACACAATTTACAGGGTTTGAATACTGAGAAAGAGGAGCTGGGCTGTACTGGTGGTGGGTGCCCTACCCTCCCTCTAAGTGTGTGGAAAAGTTAGCATGTGTTTCAGGGAATGTCTGGAGAGACACCAAAGTAGTAATAATTAGGAGATGGATTTGTATGATCTCTAACTGCACCACAGATTGTGTGTGGGCTTTCCTTCATGTACCTTTTCTCACCCCCAACCCTCCATGCACTTTGTGCTGCAAGGTGGAAATGAAATGAGAGTTCCTCTCCAATTTTTGTTCTTTCACAAAGTCAGGCAAGGAGCTACTGGGAGAGAAATAACTTGTCTCTGATTCACCAGAGACCCCCAAAATGCAGCAGTTTCTCTTTCCTCTGTGTATTCTCTGAGTATTCTGATTTTGGCTTGTATGATATGGATCATTATTTATTCAGTTTGTAAAGTCATTAGAACAAGAATTCAATGCATACAGAACCCTGAAGGTGCCACCTTTAGCCACAATGTGCCTTTCTTCCTCATGTTTTACTCTTTGCTGCCACTTGTTCTGCATGACAGATTCTGTGGACTTCATATCCCCATTCCAGAAAATCTCCCTGCAGTTGAAAGGATCCTTAACACAAGTTGGTCTGCTTTGCTTTCTAGATTCTCCTAGGATAAAATACTGTACAAAAATGAAGGACTTTATATCAGATTTTTTCCCTTACCTTAATTTAACAGTGAACTGTATTAAAGTTTTGAGAACCATTGGCCTCTGGGGATGTGTTGGCATGCAGGGCTGCCTTTCAACCACGAAGGAGCTGTGTGAGGAGTGAAACAAATGTATTTTTAGGAATGTGTATGAACAAACAGCTGGGTTTTTTTAGGGGGGAGGGGGGGGGAATGGGGCTAGTATCTCTTAAAGACTTATTTCTCTACAGATTCTGAA
>NW_024581874.1:0-16746 GCF_017639235.1 Corvus kubaryi | reverse complement strand
CCTGTCCCCATCCCTCCTGTCCCCATCCCTCCTGTCCCCATCCCTCCTGTCCCTGTCCCTCCCGTCCCTGTCCCGCCTGTCCCCATCCCGCAGCCCCCGGGGGGCCGGCAGGGGGCGCGCGCGGGCCGCGCAGCCGGGGCGCTGCTGCGGGAGCGGGGGGGACACGGAGGGGACACGGGGGGGACACGGAGGGGACTCGGAGGGGACTCGGGGGGGACACGGAGGGGACTCGGAGGGGACTCGGGGGGGACTCGGAGGGGACACGGAGGGAACACGGAGGGGACACGGGACCTTCCCCCGGCCTGCCCCATCTTGACGGCCCCTCTGCTCCTGCCCCCTCTGAGCCGCCGCAGGTCGGGCCAGGTGAGAGCCCAGCGCGCCCCGCACTGCGGGTGTGAAGTGGCGGAGGGAGAGGGACGCGCAGGTGGCGATGGTTTCCCAGCGCCGGCTCTGCATCCGTTCCTGACTCGGGGAATCGGGAATGGGTTTGGTCCTGGGCATGCCCAGGGGATGCAGGCTGGGATGCAGGGCTCCAGCCACCTGTAGGAATGGGACTGGACCCTGCCCGGGCTGTGTGTGGAATGGAATGGAATGGAATATCTTAAGTGGGAAGGGAACCACAAGGATCATTCAAGTCCAGCACAGACACTCCAACAACCCCACCCTGGGCATCCCTGGCAGCGTTGTCCAAACGCTCCTGGAGCTCTGGCAGCCTCGGGGCCGTGCCCATTCCCTGGGGAGCCTGGGCAGTGCCCGATGACCTCTGGGATGAGAAACTTTTCCTGAGATCCAGCCTGACCCTCCCTTGACACAGGGCTGCCACTGGCTCCAGTGTGACAGAAAACACAGGGCAGGGAGCCTGGGCAGTCACAGAAACTGCACCCAGCCTCTTCCTTCCTCCCTTCCGCAGCACCGTGGCCGTGCTGGTGGCACCCAGTGCAGAGCCCAGCCCCTGCCTTGCAGAAACCAGTGCCATGGGTGTGAGGAGCACATCTCACAGTCAACAGCTTCACCATTCCCAAGGCCTCCTGGAGCCCAGGGTGTCCCACGGCAGAGTGGGATCAGCAGGATGCTCTGGGCAGGTTTTTGGGCACTCTGCTTCCCTGTAGCCTCGTGGCTGGCTGGATATGTGCTTGTCCCAGACCTGCTGGGCCCTGGGAGCACTTACCAGCCCCTGCTGGTGTCATCTCTGCCTGGGAACTGTCCCCTCACACCTGAGACTGGATTTCACCCCATCAGCCAGCCCTGGTCCCTGACTTCCTCGCAGGATGCATTTCACAACCCCTGCCTTGGTTTGTGTCTCAGCTGTTGCTGTAGATACCACCAGCTTCTGCCTGTGCATGTTTGCTTGTTTTTCTCATCTTTCTACAGCCTTACAGACAAAAAACTGTAGAAGCACATAAGTTCAGGGTTTCCAAAGGAAGCTGTGGTCTGAGACACGCAAAGAAATGTCAGTGGTAGAGAGTTACACTTGTGGTTAGTGACTGTTTATTTGTTTTGCTAAGTAGAAGCAGGTGTTACAGAGGGTATTTGGGGAAAGAGGAGAAGGGTTGTGTTGCTCAGAGGGTTGAAAACCTTCTCAGCAGTGTTAACTGTTGTTTGCAGACACAAAAAGGTCTTTGCTTTGGTCTTTCGACATTAAGATTAAAATCTTTCAACTTTCTCCTTTCATTTTCATTTTGTGTGTTACAACTTGAAAACTTTTTTATCAAGGACTGCACAGAGATGATAGTGAAGCAGTGGCAGGAACCCAATGTGTTCACAAAACCCCTACAAGTGCTCAAGGAGAGCCATGAGAGTTTATTAAAATGCCTCGAGGTGCTGCTGCAGGATTGAAGTATAACATATGCAAGCCCCTTGTGTATCTAAAGGGTTACTCTCTGCCATTTACTATGGACTATTTTAAAATTTACTGTCTGACAAGGAACTACCAGCGCACTAAAAATTCTTCTCTGGAAAGCTAATGTTTGTATCTCTTGGCTGACACCGGTTGCTAACATGATGCTCGGTATTTGGTCTGTGCTGAAGCCGCCTGTATCCAGGAATGTTTGTCTTCATCACTCTTGAATGCTCCTAAATTGAGTTGGGGGTGTGCTGTGGGATCTGCCCAGAGCGTGGGCTCCAGGGAGAGCAGACAAGTCTGGTGGCATCTAAGATATTTCACCATGTTCAGGAGAAAATGCCTTGAACTTAATCCAGGTTATTTACATGGTTTGTCTCTTGTTTTTTTGTTTTTTTGTTTTTTTTTAATCAGGTTCATAGTTCTAATGGGTGCTTTTTGTGAGAGGTTTAATTTCCTGTGTCAGGATGTTTTTTGTAATGACTGTAACCAGGATTTGGGCAGGTTTCCGTTCTTTACCTCTCCCAGGTAGGACACTTCCTGCTCTGTGCTGGCAAATTGACTCCCCTGTACCTGGGCCTCAAATCAGGCTGACAGGGCAGAGTTCCCACTGTGGGCAATTTTCAGCACTAATTTTTGCTCTCAGCTTCACAGATCTGCTTTTGTTCTCCCTTCCTGCCCTTACATACTGTGAACAATTAACTCCTCTAAAGCATGTGAATTCTGCTGTTAGAAGTCCACCCCAGAGTGCATCCATATGCATTTGAAAAATGACTCCTTTGGAATAGAATGACTTATGGATTTTAGTATTTACTGTTATTGTTTCCTTGGTCGACAAAACAGAATTTGACATAGATAAAAGGTTTATGTCCAGTTCCCACTTTACACACTGAGCAGTTTGGCCTCTCTGCTGGGCTGAAGGGGCTTTTAACCAAGGAGAACTCCACAGGTAGGTCAGGCTGCAGGGTCAGTGTCTTGTCCTTGAAGACAAACACTGAGGTTGGAATTCTTGACTCACTCAAAGCTGTGCAAAGGAAGCTGAGTGAAAACCTTTGAGATGTGTTGCTGCCTGTGTAGCTCTGGGGAGGACTGGGGCTGTCTCCATGAAAACACTTCATGAACTAAAGCTTGGAGGGGGTTTTGTGTTTAATTATTTGGGTGCTCTGTTTGCATCAGGGTTTGCTCTAAATGCTGATGGGGGAGAGGGTTCACCTGCTGGGTTCTTTGTGCTTTTGATATTGGCCAAAGCTGGGAACGGCTCTGACCTCTGTCAGGAGAGGCAGGAGGAGAAGGGCAGCAAACAGGAGAGGAAAGAGAGAAGTTCCCTTTGTGCCTGCAGACCCTTTCCAAGGTATAGTTTGTTTAATATATTTTTCTTCTGGGTGGGGAGTTGCTGAGTGCCCGAGAAGGGGGAGCTGCGCAGGCCCAGTGGGTCTCTGTGGACATGAGCATTGCTGAAGGTGCAAGTGGGGGTTTGTGTGTGGGCACAGCAAAGCCCTGGCTGGGCTACGAGCAGCTGATATTGGGCAGAAAACACCGTGCTTGTCCCCACTGTCACCCGTGGGGGAGGATGGTGGGGCCAGGCCAGCAGGGTCTGTGGGCCCTGATAGCCCCGGGGTGCCCCAGTGCAGGGCAGGGCTGTGCCTGCCTGGGGCTGATAAGCCTGTGGTAGCAGCCCTGGGGCGTGAGGATGGTGCTGACACAGGGAGTGTTTGGATACAGTCATGGTGAGCTCAGGGCTCGCAGCAAGAGGAGGGGAAGGGAGTGATTTCAGGGCAGGCAGGGAGCCTGCGGCCTGTGGCAAGGACAGGGCTCTTCTGGGGTTCAGCTCCAAGCTGTTGCTCCCTGTTTCCAGTTTCCCAGCATTGCAGTGCTTGGCAAAGGCTGGCTTGTCCCCAGTGTGCTGCTTTTGTAGAAGCAGCAGAGGTACATCCCGTCCTGCACCCACAGGGCTTCATCCCGTCCTGCACCCACAGGGCTTCATCCCATTTTGCACCCACAGGGCTTCATCCCGTCCCGCAGCAAGCCCAGCTCCCCTGCCGGGGTGTGGAGGGCACCTTGCTCTGCTCTTCCCTCCTCTCTGTGCCAGCCAGGACCAGCTCTCACTCCCGGTTCTCCAATGTGGGAATGTCGAGGTGCAGCAGTTGCCATGCCAGCTCCTGCCTGTGGACGCATCTGGAGCAGGAGGGGCCGTGTGTGTCACAGTGTCCTCACGTCACCCCTGTGCTCCGGCTGCCAGGGCCGGCTCTGGCCAGGACACAGAGCCATGGCATGGTCACTGCCAGCAGGGGAAGTGGGGTCAAGGACCTGTGAGGGGAAGAATTTGGGCAGCCAGAAGGCTGAGTGATAAAAGGCTCCTGTGGCAGGTTTGTCCAAGTGGCAGTGTCAGAACTGGACCGTTTCGTATATCCCCATCCATCATTATTTAATCATTCATTTCCAGTCTATACCCACTGAGGGGAACCTTCCCTCCCCTCAGCATGGAGGTGGAGCCAGGGGGTTAGGGCACAGTGAGGGGAGCTGGACTGTTCCCTCCATCCCCAAAACAGTGCTTGCGAGGGTGCCCAGCAGGATTTAGGAGGGTGCTCAGCTTAGGCAGGAGCATCCCCCTGAGCTTGTGCATGGGCAGCAGGGGGAATGGAAAGCCCCCACCCCCAGCAGTGCTGGTGCCCCCTGTGCCTGTCCCCTGCCATCCTCAAGCCCCAGGTGTAATTTCACAAATGGCCTTGGCTCTTCACCGAGGAATTTGGGTCTTTGTCCCATTTTGCAACATGCGAAAAATAAAAGTACCTGTCACATCACAGCAAAAGGCAAAAGCCCAGAAGTGCTCAAAATCCTGAATTGTGATGACTTCCCATAGCCCAAGCCCAAACCGGTGGGGATTAAAGTGAATCAGTGGAGCAGAGGCAGATGGGAGGTACCAGCCCCGCTGGAAGAACAGGTCACCGAAGCAGGAGCACGGGGTGGTGCTCAGCACCCCCGTTTGCCCTCACCCCACTCACCCCACCTCGCTGCTCTCAGGCTCTTTGGGGCTGGTTTGGGCTGCTCCTCTGCCAGGCTGCCTGTGGCCAGCACTCGGCAGAGGATAAAGCAGAAAAAGCGTTCACAACATTAATGAAAGCTCTGACAAAAGGAAGTGAAGGGAACTATTGTCTCCTTGGCATTCTCCTCAGAGTGTCTGTGTGTAATGAGACTTTTGGTTATGCTTGTGGCTTCTGTGACAAAGCTGTGATTTAAGGGCTGTCTGTACCGAAGCAGAGCTGCTCACACAGGCCAAAGTGCTGGTGAGTAATATTTTACCACAAATTGTTGTAACTGGAGCTCGACGACTGCAGTAGGAAGGAGGGGGGGGATTGCATTTGATTTATTAGATGACTTAGTGCAATTTGCAGAGCGAGTTTTGTGCTAGTGTGGCCGTGGATTTGCAAAGTCCTGCAAGAAAAAGTCCATGGGAATGGGTCCAGGGAGGGGAAGACTCTGTGGTTTGCTGCCACGATGTCCAGAGGAGGGCTGGATTGGTGGGAGGCACCGTGGCTGCCAAGCAGCTTTGGGGACCAACAGCAGCTGGGGATGCCCAGGACCCCTCCCTGTGTGTGTCCAGTGGGAAGCGGGAGTCACAGAGTCGTAGAATGGAATCACTAAGGTTGGAAAAGATGTCCAAAATTGAGCCCAACCTTAGATCAAACACCACCTTGTCAACTAAACCACAGCACTGAGTCCCATGTCCAGGTGTTCCTTGGACATCCCCAGGGATGGGGACTTCCTGAGCAGCCCCTCCCCATGCCTGACTGCCCCTTCCATGGAGAAATTAATTCTTCCTGAATTTCTTCCTGAAGCGTCCTGCCTTTTAGCATGGCCGTCACGTGTAAAACAACCCCTCTGGGCAGCAGTGCTTGCTCTCCCCGCCTTCAAAACCAGCCAGAAGTTCAAGGGATGTTTTCCTAAACATGGGGGCTTTCCTAAACTCAACCTGTGAAGCATCTTTAGGATGAGTTTTGAGGAGGAAGGAGGCATGGAGGGCAGGCTGCTGCTGGGCTTGCATCAGTGTGAGAATTCAGGTCGTGTTTACTACAGGCAGCTGGAACAGGATGATCTCAGATGGTAACGAGTAACATCTGAGAGGATGCGTTAAAACATTCAAGCTGTTTTGTAAGCACCTACTTTGCTTTCTTTCCAAACCCAGTTTAGCTATTTGCAAGGATTCGTTTGTCCCCTTAAGAACCTGGTGTCATCTTGTTGAAATAAGTGAAAAAGAACAAGAGGTTCCCCTTCCTTTTAATGGAAAAATGGAAAAATGGGTTTTGTCTTTTTTGTTTGATTGGGTTTGTGTTGTTGTTTTTCATTTTGGTTTTTTTTTAAGTTCTCCAAAACAACAAGCAAAGCCCCTCAGTCCAGCTTCCTTTCTGCTCCAGAAAGGAGAGATACCTACAGTCTGAGGGCTTCTGGCCTCTTGCAAGCTGACCTTGTGTAATTTCCTCTATTTACATTTGGCCAGCACTGGCCTCATTGACTACAAGAGTTTATACAACTCCTTTTGAGAGGAATACCACGGATTGCTGAGGCACGTCCTGCCCCACATTCTCCTATTTACCAGGGTGCTAAATAGATGAACAGTGCTACTGAATAAATATGTCCTTATCCTATTTGTTCTGGCTTTAATGCCTTTGTACCAGGATAACAGAGAAGGTCACAGGCAATTAATTTAAACCAGGTGGGAAAAACGACTCTTAAAATCTTTCTGCGCAGGGAGACATCTGACAGTTCTCCAGTTAAATGTGCTTTTATTTATGTGAACTGTGTGCAGCCTTTGTAACGCCTTTTTTGGGGGGGGGTTGTTTTTGAGGAAACTGTTGCAAATAATGTTTGTTCACTGCTGTAAATGAGCCAGAGTGGAATTTGGAGACAGATTAACTTCCCTGGACTTTGGTGTTGGCGTTCAAGCCTGCTCTGCTCGCATGCAGGGCTCACCTCTGCTCCAGGACTTTTGCAACCAGAGTGAAAACAGCTTGTACTTAATACACATCAGTGGCGTGATGATTCCTTCAGCAGGCAGAGCATTTGCAATCCTAATGCATGCAGTGATATTTGGGACGTGGCAGCACTACTTCTTGTAGGGTTTGGGGATGCTGGGAGTTATGGGGTGGGCAGAGAAGAGCAGATCAAGAAATTAGGTTTGAGAGAGAGAAAATTGCTCTTCAGTGTGATTAATCTGCTATTTAGTGGCTTTTTAGGCTTTTTTTAAAGTAGATTTTTCTGATACATGAGTTGCTTAGCCTGGCATGGAGAAAGTATTCAGCAATTGAGCGACGATAAAATAATTACATGATTGCGTGCTTGGTGAAGACAGGAGGGGAGGGTAATGCTCCCAAGTGCCACCAATTCAGGCACCACTCAGGAGAAGAAAAGGCTCCCTCTAATCAGGGCTCCCGGGGTAAGGGTTTACAAGAGCACCCTTGAGGTCAGCACTAATCGACAGCTTCCAGGCAGCTCATTTAAAGAGCTGGGATTGCCCAATGTCCGGGGAAAGCAAGCCACTTCACACTGGAGGAGTGGCATGTGACAGCTCGGGAGGGGAAGCATCTCTGGACCCCACAGCAAACCCAGGGAATGCCCAGGGATGGAGAAGAGGTAGAGGAGGAGAAGTTTCTTCACGGCGTTTATTATTAAAAAAGAAAAAAGGGGAAAAAGAGGAAAAAACCAAAGAAAAAAAAAAGAAAAAGTTTATTGCAAATCTCAGTGTTTAAGAGTATTTCCAGAGTCCACTCGGTAACGTTACAAACAAATCAGTAAATCCTGCTTGTGCTGTGCCCTCACACACACACACTCACCACTCGCTCCCCTGCTCGTGCCGCGACACAGACAGGAACAGAAACGGACTGTGAGGTCAGTGACAAACGTATTATTTGATCTGTATTGGAAACTTGTACAAAAAAAAAAAAAAAAGAAAACCAAACAAACTAAATACAGTAGAACCTCGCAAATCTGCAGAACAGGGAGCTTCCACACACACGCAAAACCTGGAGGCCTTATTCCACTTCCAAGCAGTTGTAATAGCAAAGTGCTGTAGTGAGGTCTCGTATCACAAAGACTTCAATAACCTTACAAGGAGAGGCTACAGAACATTTACCAAAACGCTTGAAGTATCATAAATTAACAATAAATAAAAAGCACATCGTAATGCAACGTGGTTATTTGTTCAATGATCACTGATTCACACAACTCTAGTTCTCTGTAAGGGATCTTCCAGTCCTGGGTGCAACACAGCGAGGTTCTGCTGGCCGTGATAAAGTGCTGAGGCAGAGGAAGGACACGAGACCGCAGGTCCCGGGCAGTGAGGATGAATTGCTCCAGCCACTTGATTGCAAGAGTGCCTGTTTCTTTTTTTTTCTTCTTTTTTTCTTTTTTTTACCTTTTTTTTTTTTTTTTGACATCTAAGACAGAAAAAACAAATCAAGCACCTTCCCAAAAAGAGGTTGTTCTTTTTTTTTTTCTTTTACAGATTGTCCCACATTTCTATGGCTGGTAAAACACAGACAGGTCAGCGTAGCAGTTAATGGATGATGCCACTTCCACTTAAATACACAGAAATGGTGGCTTGGGGTTCTTCCTTTCCCCCAAACCAGAACAGACTTGTTTGATTTGTCCCCCTGAGTTGCCTAGAGGCAAGAAGATGCATATAGGTGGGGTAAGCAAGCTCATGTCACCGTGAGCAGGAATCTCTCCCATTAAGACTGAATGAACAGCTCAAATGTTGTCTTTTATCCATCCCTTCATGCACAGGCTCCACTTCATTTCTCACTGAAGTCAGCAGCAAAAAATAAAAAGCCCCTTGCTGACTTTAGGGGAGAGCTGGGGAAGGGCATACAGCTCAGCACAGCCACCCCAGGCCCCCATGGCTGGCAAGGGTGGGGAGCAGAGTAAGAGGGGAAGGTCCTGGGGGGGCCACAGGCAGCTGGGGCTGCAGCAGAGATTTCCTTGTGCACCTGTGAGTGAAGGTTCTGGGTACATTAAGACATCCTGGGCCAAATCCTCCCTGCGGGTGGGCTGGTTCCGGCAGCAGTGCCAGGTCCGTGGGCACCAGCTGAGCCTTTTTCCATGGAAAGAGATGCTGGATCTGTAGTTCAGTATTTTTTTTCCTTTTTAAATAACTGGGTTACTTAAGACTTACCTATTAAAAACAGCTACACTTTATGCTGTAAGAGTAATTTCCCCAACAATTTCACAAGCAATACAAGATAGGCATTGAAGAGATTGATGTAAAGACAGCTTTCCGTTATGCAGAAGATCGTTTTTCCTCTCCAGTTATTTAAGCTAACCTCCTTTAACAATCTCAGAATAAATTAATAAATACTAGTTAAATTAGAAACAGTACATCAGATCTGACTATCAACAGAAAACAGTTCTAAGGATCCCAGTCAGGAGAAGAAAAATGATCTTATGAAATACGTGCAGTAATAACTGGCTGTAAAGACACACGGAGCCTTTGATTTCCCAGCATTTGTGACATTCAAGTTAAGATCATTAGCAATGGTTTCTAATTGTCAGCTATCTAGCCTAGCCTCCTCCTCCAAGCTAAAACATGAGTCTATATCCCTCTAGAAGAGGATTCAGTTGGCTACTGGTGGTGTATGAAATGCTTGTCTCCAGTTTGGATCATCGGGTTCTCGTCTGCGTGGAATTTGCGGTAGGGGATGGGTGACAGTCAGAGGCTGAGCTGCTTCTGCTGTTGCTGTTGTCAGTATTTATGGGATCAGTTGAACCTTTACCTATGCTTGTTATCAGGAAAGCAAGTGTGCATCACATCTTCATGCTAGACAGAAGTTATTCTTAGGTGACTATCCGTATTTTCTATGGAGCTTTCCATTGTTGGTTAAAAAAGTTCTGTCTAATATTAAAAAAAAAATAAAATTGTTGGTAGCAACTGTTCACATTTAAAATTTCACATTCCCTTTAGAATGGAGTTTTAAAACGTGGAGCAGAGCTGACATTTCCCCCAGCCTTACACCGAGTACATTAGATGGAGAAGGAACAGGGTTTTTTATACCACACTGTCAGAGCCTTTTCCTGAATTTTCTGCTTTTCCAATATCCATGTCTATAAAGTCATCTGGTAGTTCTGGTGGTGGCCCCGCTGTGCTCTCCTCCACCTGCTGCTGCTGCTGCTGGTGGCACAGCCCAGTCTTGCACGGCCTCACCAGGGCCAGAAACACGGCTCCCAGGACCATGCCAGCAGCACAGGAGTAGAAGGCTGAGCTGTAGTTCTTTGTCGTATCCACTAAGACACCTACAAGAAACATTCACAGCAGTTAGCCACAGCCCACTCCCCCCTGCCCTGCTCTCCTGGAGGGTTTTAATCTGTATTTTATCTGCAGCCAAAACTCGGTGACAAATGGATGCCACGTTAAAAAAGTAAACCCATTGTGTTCTGGGGTAGGCAGTGTCATCTTCAGGCGAGTCAGAAGCCCCTGGGCACCGCAGGGATGCTGAGCCTGAGATGCATCAGGCATCTGTTTGTTCTGCCAGACTTCACCTTTCTGCAGCGTGTGGCACAAGCACAGCGAGAGGGATTCGCCTCTGCTTGTGCCTGAAGTGATGCCAGGTTTGGGTTTCTAACAGGATCAGGGTAGCACTGCAGTATTTCCCTTCCCTCTGAGGTTCCTCAGTGCCTCATCCGTGGGACTCTGCAGAGCTGCATTGCAGTCTTCTGGCTCTGGGAGACTCCCAGTACTGGTTGCAGGGCTTTTAGGGGAGTGCTGTGATCAGTGCTGCCAGAACACTTTCTAGACAGAGATCAGCACCAGCAGCTGTCAAACACCTCCAAAACAAAATTAAGACCAAAGTTTTAGTTACCTGCAAGGGGTGGTCCAGCCAACCCAGCTAAGCTTTGAATGAAGACGTAGACTCCAGCTGCAGAAGACATCCTCTCAATGCCAACCACATCGTCTTCAGCCAGGAGGGGAATATGTGTGCCCGCTACCGTGCCGAGCATGAACCCAAAATAAACGCTACATATCATCAAGCCCCAGAATCCAGAGGCAAAAGGGAAGGCAACCAACGCTACCGACAGCAGGATGACGCAGATGAGCTCGATGTAGATCTTGCGGATTGGCTTCTTGTTGAGAACCCAGCCTGCAAAAATCCTCCCAAAGACCTCGGCGATGGCCATGGCTGACAGGATGTAGGCAGAGTGGTCTTTGCTGATGCCGAGGCTGCGGCTCAGGGGGATGATGTAGAGGGAGGGAGCGAAGAAGCCCAGGGTTGCAAACAGGCCAAAGAATGCATAACAGATAAAGCTATAGTCTCTCATCACAGAGAAGTCCAGTAGTTTGCTTTTTGGTTCTGCAGGGGTGCTGTTATTTTCAACGGGATTCTGTCCATGTTGCTTTGGTTCTTCACTTTTCGGCTCTGCTTTGGTTTTTCCAGGCACATTGCTGGGTGAGGTAGTTATATCGACTCCTGAGTCTATGGA
This sequence comes from Corvus kubaryi, assembly GCF_017639235.1. Classification (NCBI taxonomy): domain Eukaryota; kingdom Metazoa; phylum Chordata; class Aves; order Passeriformes; family Corvidae; genus Corvus; species Corvus kubaryi. The sequence continues at coordinate 5,438 of NW_024581874.1, read as the reverse complement.
CTCTATTGAGGTGCAGGTTTGCTCATTTTCAAGCATGTACTTTGTCTCCGTGGACTCCTCTGGAGGCTGTGCTTTCACTTCTTCTTGCTCTCTGATGATGATGGGGCGCAGCAGCGATCCGCAGGCGGTGATGCCGAGCTGCAGCACCCCGACAGACAGCATGCTGTACCTCCAGCCAATCTGCTCCTTCAGGGCCGTGATTGCTGAGGGAAGAGGAAAAGTGTAACTGGGAAAGCCTGTAGTTACGCCAAGGGATTGAATTTACAGCCAGGGAAGTGACTGGACATTGACCACTGGAGGGTTCCAGGTGTGTCTGGAGAAGGCTGAGCAAGGGCCCCTCCTGCCCAGGGGTCTGGCACCAACCTTCCTTCCCTCTGCTGCCACAGACAGAAGCTAAAAGCTGTGTTTAGCACCTGGCTAGCAGATGCCACTCTCTTGGTAGCCCCTTTTGAGATCTCAGCAAGTCTGGGGACAAAGTGGGTGCTGTTTTTAGTGAAGGAGAGCAAACTCGGTGCTTGAGGTTCCTTTCTCAGCTGCCCCCACCCTGAAACCAGCTAGCAGAAGAAGTCTCTTAGCCCTGCTCAAAGGTTCACGTCACTGCTTAATTACCAGCTTTCATTTGCACCCAAAGCAGCTTTGCAGCGGGTATTAGCCCAGGGTACACGAGCACAGCAGACCACGTAAACCTCCAAGGGCAGGCGGTGACAGGGCAGTGACGCCTGGGGACAGGTCCCCAAAAGGCTGGAGCACTTTGGCAGCCCGTGCCGAGCACAAGCCCACTAACCTTTAGGAGCAGTTCTGTGTACTGTGTGTGTTTTAAATAGCTGAAGTTGCTTGGGCTTATTTTTAGCCTGCCAGATCTATATAGGGAGCCCGCCGGGCTGCGTATCAGCCAGGCATGTCCTGCGCTGGCACAGCACACCAGGGGGGCTTGGGCAGCGTCACCCCAGCCCCTGGGACTGCTTGTCACTCTGCCTGCGGGGCACGAGTGCCACGGGCACGTGAGCAACCACTTGTGGGCACCGACTCGGCCTCTGGCTCCCGTTTGCTTGGGGAAAGGATGGCAACAGCATTGTGCCTTGGGCATGGCACGTAAGAACTCCCAGCATGTGGGCACCGTACCTGGTGCGAAGGAGAAGACAGCGAAACATTCCCCTGTGGATGCCACCGCTGTGACCAGCGAGCGTCTTTTGTCAAAATACTGTGATAAAATGGTGACAGTCGGGAGGAAGGAGAGGCAGTATCCCAGGCCTGTGAATAAATGCCAAAAATTGCCATAACAACAAGTAAAGGAGGGGGAAACACCGATGCAAGAACATGTTAAGTCGGCTTTCCTGGTGGTCATTACAGTATCATTTCGGCCAACTCAGCAAGTCACCCTGGAAGAAAATCATTGGGGAAACCAGAATGTTATTTTTTTGTAAATTGGAGGGGGGAAAAGAAAAAAAAGAAAAAAAGGAAAGTAAAAACCCAAACCAAGAGTCCCAGCCTCCCAAACCTGCTAGATAATGCCTTCTGCTCCCAAACAGCCAGCGGGGCCCACTTTGAGGACCTCATCTGCTTAAAGTATTTGAGCCTATAGCAACTGTTCCCTTAAGCTAGGCAAGCTCCTGGCCACAGACATGAGCAGGACACCCAGGCCAGGCAGGAGAGGGGGAAAAGTACCCGGAAAAGAAACCAGAGACAGAGGGAGCATTAGAGAATTTGATCCCGGGCACAGCTTTGGTCTCCCCAGCAATCCCAGTCCATCAGAAGTGACCGGTGCAGCTGCACGAGTGCAGGGCCGAGTCCAGGGTGATGCCTGGGGTGAGACAGGGCACAAAGCCAAGCCTGGGGCCCATCCCTGCTCCGGGATCAGCTCAGGAGGGGCAGCAGTGCTAAGCACACCCCGTGTGTGGGGACCAAAGCCTCGTGGCTCGCAGGAAGCCGCGGGAGGGAGAGTTTGGCAGGTAGGGGACAGGCCAGGCCAGGGTGACTCACCGGAGACGATGCCGATGGTGACATACATGTCCACCACACTGCGGGCGAAGGAGGCAATGACCATGCCAGTGCTGACCAGCAGCCCTCCGGCCATCACCACCAAGCGGTGGCCGAAGCGGTTGCTGAGGACCGTTGACAGAGGAGCTGGAGAGGGAAGAGAGCCGTGGTCAACACCCACCTCAGCAACTTCACAGCCACCATCTCTTGCAGAGACTCTTCTCATACTCCTGCCCAGGTCCCCGCGAGGTGCCACCTCCCTGCACAGCACAGCGTCACCCTGGAGCCACCCTCGGAGCACTGCACAGCTCACAGCATTTAGGACGTGCTAAAAAATCACCAGAACAGACTTAAAGACGAGCACGTGGCAGCCTGGGACAAATCTGCAGCCACATGCCCAGACACCACTGGATTTCAGCAAGGCTCAAGTTATTTCTAATCCTTTTCACTGCAGAGTTTGGTTTGAAAACTCTGGGTTTTGCCCCTTGCTGGTGAGACCTGAACAACTGGGTCAGGCTCAGCGACACGGACCATGTCCCTGCACCACCCAAGGACACGAGTTGGGGCTCAAAGGGACTACCAGGGTGAGACTGATATTTCTTGGCATTTGTGGAGCAGCCTCTGAGCTTTATGGCTGTGATTTAATTTATAATGGAGCCATTAGAGACACAAAAGTCCTAGGTGCCAGGTCCTTGCATGCTGAGTCAGCAGCACGACTGCCCCTTGCACCTGCACCGAGCGCCTGCTCCTCTTACCTGTGAAGGTCTGTACAAACACACATATGGATATAATCCAGGATATCCTGCTGTTGGTTTCGTCAAAGCTTTCCATCAGGTCATTAAAGAAGACTCCAAATGATTTTATGATGCCGTATGTCAGGGCTTCCACAACAAAGAACGCAAAAGCAACTGTCCAGCCCCATCCTCCGTCAGGCACTTTAGTATAAACGTTTGCAGAGGTGCACGGCATCTTTACAGCTTTGACCGTCATTTTGGATCTGGAAAAAGAGGGGACAGGGAGCCAGGCATCAGTTTAAGCTGAATTTTGCTGAAAGAGGCACAGCCTGGGAGCTGTAGCACCCCTAAGGCACCGCGAGCCGGACCCTGTGCTGCCGAGGGATTGAGTGTGGGAGTTGGGGTGATGTTTCTGCCTCTGTCCCTCTGTGGGCTCCTTCCTGCTGGTGCCCTGTGAGCCCAGGACCAGAAACTCTCGGCTCAGCACCCGGGTGAGCTGTTCCCAGCAGCCAAGCCCGGGAGCTGGGAGCTGTCATCCATCTGTCGGTGCATGGGGGTGGATGGATGCAGTTCGTGAAAGATCCACCGCGGAACCCAGTGCGGGCTGGACTGGTGGAGCTGCAGGAACCCCTGGGGCACCTGTCCTCCCCAGCCTGGCTTTGCATCCCCAAAATGGCAGCTCAGGGCTGCCCACACCTCAAGAAGGGGGGTGGGGACACCCCCGCTTCCAGCAGCTCCCCTGCAGCCCTTGGCACCACTGCCACCCCCCAGGGCAGGGGGGGTTGGAGGGGGATCACCCCATAAGACACGGGGTGTCCTCCACCCTGCCCCGTGTCACCCGGGGGCTGTGGGTGTGCAGGGGTGGCTTTGATCCCACACGGAGCTCCCCATGGAACCCCAGCACTGCCACAACTGCACAGGGGGGACAGCGCCGGTGTCACAGTCAGGGGGAGGACACTGCTGGGGTGACCGCCACACCCGCACAGGGGGGACAGTGCCAGGGTTAGTCCTGGGCTCCCTGCCACACCTGCATGGGGCTCCGCAGTGCCAGGGCCACCGCCACACCTGTGCAGGGGGACAAATGCCAGGGTCACTGCCACACCTGCATGGGGGGGGCTGAGCCGAGGCCACTGCACCACCACACCTGTGCAGGGGGACAGTGACAGGATCACCGCCACACCTGCACTGGGGGGACAGTCCTGGGCTCACTGCCACACCTGCAGGGGGTCTGCTGTGCCGGGGTCACCGCCACACCAGTGCTGGGGGACAGTGCCAGGGTCACCGCCACGCGTGCGCTGAGGGGGGGGACCGTCCTGAGGTCACCGCCACACCCGCCTGGGGGGTGCCAGAGTCACCACCGCACACCTGCACGGGACACAGTGGAGTCAAGCCCCGGCGCTGGGTCCCCGCAGCCGCCCCGGGAGGGCACCGAGCGGTGGCCGTGGGCGGCCGCCCCGTGTGCGGCCCCGTCCCGCCCGGACCTGCGGCTCCGGCGTGCGCGCCCCCCGCGCCGCCGTCCGCGGCAGCCACCAGGCATTTCCCTCCTCCATTTTAGACTCGGCTCCTCGGCACCACGTTCTCGGCGCAGGGAGCCCGGGCGGCCCCGGCCGCGCCGCCCCAGCCCACCGGGAACTTCGCACGGCGGAGCAGGCGAGTGCGCGGCACCGGCACCGGGGCCCCGCGGGAGCTCGGCCGGGCTGGGAGCCCACGCGAGGGGCCCCCGGGCCGGGCATGGGGGTCCCCACGCCGCGCAGCCCCTCCTGCGGTGCCGCATGGCGGGTGCGCGGCTCCCGGGGGATCCTCTCTGCCGGGGATGGAGCGAGGCGTGGGATCCTCCTGCATCCCTGCGGTGCTGCCGCGCCGGGCTCTGCTGCAGCCGGGCAGGGCGAGGGGCACGGGCGGGACCCCCGGCGTTCGCCCGAAGTTTGTGGGAAGTGCCTGGAGACCCCCCCGAGAGAGGGGACGGAGCTGCCATGAATTCCTGTGTCACTGCACGGGGAATCGGGGGAAAAGCAGATCGGGAGGAAGCACGCTTAGGGGACAGAAAAAAAAGAGAAAAAAGGGAAAAACAACCCAGCGAAACCGCAAACCTGGGCGTATGTTTTGTACATTTAAAGATTAAAAGAAATAATGATGGCGGGGGAAAAAATTGAAAATGAAGAAGCCGGAGCGCAGGGGCCCGGCGTGGCCCCCCCTTCCCTGCATCACTTTCCCAACATTTCAGCCCTGATTCCTGCATCGCCGGGGCCGCGGGCTAAAAATACAGGGATGCAGGCGAGGGGAGGTGGGGAAGAAAAACGCTGGAAAAATGAAAAAATAATGTTGAAAAGAGCCCCAAAAGAGGAAAAAAAAATTAAAAAGGGAAACAAAGCCCTCCCCCACCCAGCTCCCCGGAATCCCCGGGCGGGAGCCCCACTTACCCGGTGCTGCGGCGGGGTCAGGGGCTGCCCATGGCCCGGGAGGGCGAGCGGGCGACCCTCGGCGAGGAGGCGGCCCCGCTGCCCGCCGGCCTCCGGCCGCTGCTGCTCCCGCTGCCCGCGGCGGCGGCTGCTGCTGCTCGGTGCTCGCTCGCAGCCCTTTTATACCGGCTGGAGCCGGTCTCCGCCGGCGGCTCCGCAGCGCCCATGTGCGCGGCGCCGGGCCCGGCTCGCCCAGCGGCGGCACCGCGTGTGCGGGAGGGGCGGTGCAGCGCGGCCGGAGCGGAGCGGCCCCGGGGGTCCCGCAGCC
>NW_024581873.1:0-20144 GCF_017639235.1 Corvus kubaryi | reverse complement strand
CCTCCTCCTCCTCCTCCTCCTCCTCCTCCTCCTCCTCCTCCTCCTCCACTGTTTCATTCCAGCATCTCTCTATCCCTTGACTTTTGGGAAACACCCTCACGTTTCAGAACTGCCAAGGGAAGAAAAGAAAGGGAGTGAACATGTCAATCCCAAACTGGTTTTCAGTGTTTGCTATACTAAGGGGAGGGGGAAAAGCCCTTTCATCCCCAATCCAGAGCGGAAATTGTTAATTTAAAAGCACCAGCAAATTGGGATGGTCAAAAGCAAACTGCAGAGCAGCTGGGCAGGTGTGTGTGAGCACAGTGTCAGCCTGTGGGGAAGATCCTTCCTCTTCCCAGGCAGCCTTTGGGACACCACGGCCCTGCTCAGCTTTTTCAGAGGTTTTTTTAGGGGGTGTGTGTGTTTGTTTTTCCTCTTCCTGCCCTTATTAATCTCTGCTGTCACCAGGGTCACCTTAACCTTGGCTCAGTGCTGGCCACAGGAACTGGTGGCAGTAACTCTTGTGGTGGGGGGTGTCTCTGTGGACACAGGGTTGGGTAATAAAAGTACACAATTTTGGGACACAGCGCTCATGTAGGGATTCGTTCAATAGCTTATTCTGCAATAACTGGGGCAGAAATTAAGAAAGAAGCAGCAACAAAAAAGGAGGAGATGGGAAGGATCTCGAGAGAGCAACAGCTCATTCCTGATGGTGCTGGGCTGGATGTGGCTGCAGGATTGGGGTGATCACGACCTGACCAATCACCTGCCACCTCCTCTGGCTTTCTGACCATCACACTGTTTGGGCCTTAACTGCTCATCAACTTTGCTTCCAGTTTTCTCACTTCCTTGGAAAGCAGCACCAGCGTTGAGGTTCTCTGCCAGTAGAACATAATCCAAGGAGAATCCATGAATCCCTTGCAGTAACAGAATTCCTGCTGAGCCTGGGAGTGTTCTCCCAGGAATCTGTGTTTGTTTCCAGCACAATCGTGTGCCCAGATCAAATTAAAATGAAATTACGATGCTGGGACCCTGTGTAGGTTCAAATGTCTCTGTGTAAAATGCCCCCAGGATTTTAAACATGAATTCCTGTGCCAGAGCAATGATCTTGGGCTGAACCTGCCCTCCAGTGCTGCTGTAGGGGTCAGTTACCCTTGGTTCATCCCATTTCACACCAGAAAACTCCCAGTCTTTCTGGAGAACTGGCAGTAAGACATTTTTTCAAGCAAGAAAATAGCCAGGATAGTTTTAATAAGGCTCAGAAGGAGGGGTCTCTTATCAGCAGAAAATTCAGCTGTTTTTCAGCTCTGTCCTTCCCTGACATCCTTATTGACCCTTTGCCACCAAGGACCAGTGAGATCAGGGGGCACCTGGGCTGCAGGTTCTGGTGTTTAATGCCTGTTCTCCTCTCCTAGCGCCTCCAGGAGTGGAAAACGTCTCTGACCTTGTTTGTCTCCATATTTTCAAGTCTCTGCAGTCCATGGAGAAGGACACAGGTAGATTCTCGCCCCCAAGCCCAGTGTTCTGGATGGAGAAAGCCTTGGAGAGAGCTGGTGCCAATTTTAGCACAAGTTCCTGCAGCAGAAATAGATCTTCCCGAGCTCACATTTAAATCTTAGTAAATTATATCTCAGGTTAAAGTATTTATTCAAGTGCCGTGGGGGAATTTCGAGCTGGCTGTGTACCTCATCACAGGAGATGGGCTGGAAATTACAGTCATTTGGAAAGAACATGGATTTGAATCTCGGGGCCCATGGTGAAAGTCAGTGCACAGTGAATTATTCCTCTCAGTTCCGGTTCACACATGGATTCAGCTGGAGCCAAAGTCATTTCCAGAGAATCCCATTTCTCCAGTGAGCTACAGGGGCTCTTGGGGGGCTTTTGTGCTTGTCCTTGTGTTTTTCATTCTTCTGCCCTTGCTGCTCATTCAGAGGCCAATGCCAGTGAGGTGGATTTGTTCATCTGCTGTGTGCAATAACCACAGAGAGGGATTTTTTCATGCTGCCCTTGGTAGCCAGGCTTCTGTGATGGTGGGAAGCAAAAAGCTGAGGAGTCCTTGTCATTTGTGTCCTGCCTGGTAGAACTGGTGATGTGTGGGGATGTCTGATATTTATGCAAGAAACTGTCAGGGCAACTCTTTAATTGGCAGTGAGAGGAGCCCCAGCTGTTCCTGCAAACTGCTGGAATCATCTCTTTGCTTTCTGCTGCTCCAGATGTTCCTCTGGGCCACCCTGCAGCCATCTCTGAGGGCCACAGAGTGATGGGAGAGGGACAGTTTGGGCTCACAGGGGTGAGGGACCTGCCCTCGGCACTGCTGGGCTCACACAAGGTCACCTCCCCTCTCTCTCTCCCGTGCTCCAAATCTGCTCAAGAAAGTGGGATCTTGTCTCTAACATGGAAAGTGTCTCTTTGAGGGGGTTCAGAGGTTGGTCTGCACCTTCCTCATGGGATTTGCAGCTGCGTCAGCTCAGGGAAAACACCAGCTGGCCCAAGCACTTCCAGAGTCAAAAATAAATCACAGAGGGAACCAGCTGATGAGCAAAAATCTATTGGATAGCTGGAAGTGACCACCTTCTCCATCGGATCTGGGTCATGCCAAGGTGTTTGTTCCTCTCCTCCACCCTGGCACTGTGCTGTGTGGGTTGGATGGGGCCTCCTGCATTTCCAAATCACCATTTTCGGTGTTTTTCACTGCACAAAACATGAACATTCAGTCCATGCACCCAAAATGAGTTCAGAACAGCAAGTTTTCCCCTTGGCCATGGTGTGGGTGCCCTGTTGGCTCTGATTCCCACACTCTGGGAGCTCTTAAAAACATCTGGGAGCCAAATGGCTCAAAGAACAGGAGGAGAAAAGCCTCGGTTTTAGTTGTGGTTGAAGTTTTTTCTCGTTTTCTAAATTATCCATTTTTCTGATGGGGGGTTTGGGGAGTGCAGAACACAGGCCCTGCACTCCTTCCCTCTTTTTGTTGCGTGGGGCCTCCACAGGAAAAATGTGAAGGGTTTTTGAAAGGAAAAGTTTGAAAATGAATATTTACACAGCACTCAACTGCTGCCCATCTTCCCCATCAAACTGTGAGCATTGATTGCAGCTATTGCTGAATTCCCAACTTATTCATGACATGCAGATTATGGGGCAATAATTGCAGCTGAGGTTGCTGTCATTTTGCTGGATCCCTGAGGATCCACGTCTCCTAAGGGCTGGAATTTTTTTGCCCGTATGGCAACATTTGGCTTTAGCTGGAGACGCAGTTAAGTAGGGGAAGCTCAACTGCAAAATGTCCTTGAAAAAAAGGTGACAACTGAGCTCTTTCTTTGTCTGGCTTCTCCCATTATATTCTGGATGTTTTTGTGGGAGCTGGCACAGGCTCCTAGGGGCATTAACAATGCAAAAATAGCTCTGGGCTTGGCCACAGCCCTTTGTTGTTTAGGAGCCTGCTGGAATGTGGGTGATGATGGTGAGGAAGGGCTGGACATGGCCAGAGTGGGAGGCTGGGAATTCATTCATTTCTGCTCAGTGTGGGATCTCACATCAGCAGCTTCTCGTGTTATTAATGACAGACAAGTTACGGTGCAGAAAGGGACATTAGAAGGACAGGACAAGAGGAAGTGGCCTCGAGCTGCACCAGGGGAGGTTCAGGTTGGAATCAGGAGGAATTTTCTTTCTGGAAAGGGTGGTCAGGCCTTGGAAGGGGCTGCCCAGGGAAGTGGTGGAGTCCAATCTCTGGAGGTGCCCAAAGCAGGACTGGACATGGCACTCAGTGCCCCTTCCCTTCCCTTCCCTTCCCTTCCCTTCCCTTCCCTTCCCTTCCCTTCCCTTCCCTTCCCTTCCCTTCCCTTCCCTTCCCTTCCCTTCCCTTCCCCCCAAATCCCTTAGCTCTGTTCCCTGCATGAATTAGTTAAATATTTACACACACTTTTAGAGTCAGATATTGTGCATGAACTCAATTTTATCCAAAGTCATTAAACTCATACTTTAAAGCCCATTTTTAATGGCCCCTAGTGGGGACATTAAAAGTGCATTTTGTGCAGTTGATAGAGTTGTAGGCCTGTGCTACAAGCAAGAGAAGGGGGACTCAGGCCAGGAGCTGGGGACACAGGCAGATTTTAAACACAGAAATGGTCAAAGTGAAAGGTTTAAGAAGAAAAGCAGCAGCTTCTTGAAAGGAATAAAGTGAGTTTGATTGCAAATATAATTTTTTTTTTAAACTTTGCCTTTCACATAAACTGTGATCCAGAATGGTGGTTTCCCAGCCTCTAAGATGTTCCAAATTATTAATTCCTGTTCCAAAGTATTAATCCCTGGGAAAAAACCCATCCCCCTCTCTCCCAGGTGCCCTCTGCAAATTGAATTCACAGCCCTGAAAACCCAGAGCTGATGCCAAGCATTTTAATCTCACCAAAAGTAAACAGAGAGCACCAATTTACATAAAAATTAGCGTGTAAATTATTCCAGTGTTCACATTGTGACACCCTGAGTGTACTGGGTGACTTTGGGCCACTCAGTGCTTTTTGAGTGCATGCTGCTGCCACAACAGACGCCGGTCGTGTTTCTTTGCAGAAGTTCGGAGGAAATTACTTGTGGAGAAAAAGCTCTGCTTTAGGAAAAGCCCAAAGGAAAAAGGAATAAAAAGAAGGAGCAGATTCTCCAAGGACCACTGAGTTCTGGAATTCTTCCTGGCAGGATGATTTGAGGAGGGTGGGAGGTTTGGGAGCCTGGAGGATACTCCCTGTGGCTGCTGGAGCTTCCAGGGCACGCGGGCCCAGTGAGTGACGTTTGCTGGCCCTGAAGCTCCCCGGTGTTTGCCCACTCATTTTTCTTCATGCTGCTCTCCCTCAGCCCCTTTTCCCAGTGTTGTCTGAGAAGTCTCTGGGAAGGAAAATGGGAGTGGAAGTTGTTTGTGAGGGCAGGGAGTGAATTCCTTTGTGGGAAAGGGCCCTGGCTCAGCTGGCCCTGGCCTGGGGAGTGTCACTCATTGCAAAGCTCTGAATTATCAAACCTCCAACCGCCTCCAGTTATTGGATGAAATGTTTTAGCTTGTGGTGAAAAGAAGCTCAGGGAAGATGCTTTAATGACTGCTTCTGATCTGAAAACCAAATATTCCCTGAATGGCTGCCCACACCGAGAGAAACATCCCTGAGCTGTGCTGGCATTTACTGCATGGGGATGTACTGAAGTTTATCCAAGCACAGGGTCTGCATTTTCAGACCTTTGGAGATTACTTTTATCTTCTTTCCACTATTAAACATAGCTCAGCTCTGCTGCACTTTCCCACAAATAAAATTTGCTGGTGATTACTTCTAGGAATCATCCATGGAGTATTTTTAAGGAGCTGTTCAGCCGTGTGTTTGTGCTGGATGGGATCGGTGCTGTGTAATCTGCAGTGCTGCCTCTGCACTGTGATTATTTTCTGGCTGGTTTATGTGGGAAGAAACCTTCCCTGCTTTGCCACTTTGCCTCTCCTTTAAATCTGAACTTGCTGTGGGTTCTCTGGGGAGAAGGTTATGTGGAGACTCCAGGGACTCTTCATCAGGAATTGTAGGGACAGGACAAGGGGAAATGGGCTCAAACTGAAAGAGACCAGGTTCTGATGGGATATTAGGAATAAATTCTTCCCTGTGAGGGTGGTGAGGGGCTGGGATTGAATTCCTGGAGAAGCTGTGGCTGCCCCATCCCTGGAAGTGTCCAAGGCCCGGTTGGATGGGGCTTGGAGCAACCTGGGATAGTGGAAGGTGTCCCTGCCCATGACCTCCAGGAAGGAGATGATCTCTGAGGTCCCTTCCAACCCAAACAATCCCATGACTCCTTGATTCTCTTATCTGGAGCTCTGGAGCTTTTCCCATGGCTGGGAGCATGGAGAGGACAAGGTCAGAGATAGGGAGAAGGCCGCACATGGGGATTTCTCAGGCTGGAGGTGCTGCTGGATGCTGTAAAGTGTTGATTTGTATCTGGGGGATGCTGATGGGATTGGGGGATCAGCTCCTGGTGTCTGGTATCAGCAGAGAAAGGTCAGGGGAAGGGGAGCAGCTCCTCATCCCTGCTGGGGGAAGGATGCTCAGCTCATCTCCTCCCGAGGAAAACCACCAGAGGAGGAGGAATCACACATACCCAGTGCCAAATGGCATATGATGACTCAAGAGAAAAAAAATCACACCTCTTTATTACCCAGATTTATCTCCCTGTGCATGACAAGCACCACCAGATGCTCCTCTCCTCAATTGCTTTATTGGATTCTGGGACATCCTCGTAATTGCTCTAAGTGGGAGATGATTCCCCAGCATCTGGCATGTGCTCATACTGATCCTGGGCGCTTCTCAATCCACTTAGGGAAAGCACAGACGTGCTCCCTGTGCTGCCAGAGGCAGCCTGGGAATCCTAAAGCCTCACTGGATCCTATTTTTCTTCCTTTGAGTTGCTGCTGAATGACTAAGGCCTCGCCACTGGATCTCCGGCAGGCTGAGCAGTTACAGGTGGATTTGCCCAGATTTCATCCCCATTCCCGAGGCTGGGCAGGAAAGGACTGTCCCAGCCCCCAGCGTTGCTCCCAGGCTGTATTTCAGGAGCTGCTGGAATGCTATCCTTGCACAAGCTGCCCCTCAACTCATGGAAGTGCATTTAGCACCTAAGGCCCAACAGAAATCTTCCAATAAATTAAAATTGTTTCTGTTTTAATTTTTGGTTTAGGTTCAGAAAGTCTCCTGCTCCTTTTGGGGCTGGTGGCAGGTATTGGTGAGCACCTCTTGAGCATCTTTTAATGGAGAAGGGAGCCCTGCCTGGTGGATTCCCCAGGTGGGTGGTTTTCCCTGGTCGGCTCAGAGTGAGGAACAGACAGGAATAAAACCAGCTAAAAGCAGATATTTCAAGAATTGCTCCAAAGCTACAGTTTTCATTCCAGGCAGGAATGAAAATATAGGATTTAAGCAGTTTAAAAAACTTTTCTTTCCCTGCTTCCTTCCTCCGAGCAGCCTGGCCGGGTTTGGTCAAACCAAACTTGATGCTGGCATGTGGTCAGCAGCGCTGGCAACTCCTGTTTTCCAGGCACAGCTTTGGAGCTGGAGCTTTTGGAGGGACACAATGGTGCAGGAGGGTCTGTCTGAATGAGAGAATGAAACACTTCCCAGCTTCAGGAATGCTGCTGAGTGTTGAGTGGCAGGGAAAAGGGATTCTCCAGGCCTGCAGACTCCAGCCCTGTCTAGACTTCATAATGCAGTGGTGCAAACCCGCCCTCCTTGAGCTCCTGCCACGGCCTCTCAGTGTCCTAAAAATGGAAGCAGAGAAAGTTCCCGGTGCCAAAGCCTCAGTCATGTTAATGAGCCCCCAGTTCCTGTCAGATTTGGCAACTCAGCCCTCTGAACTTGCAGCAGGTGGTAGAAAAGCTCATTTCCTAAACCCACATCCCTCTGGAAGCAAAAGGCCCCAACTGGCTTCCCATGGCCTCTCCTTCCAGGCTGGTGGAGACTCCTGGGTGTGGGGATGGATGTTCCCGTAGGGAACACTCAGACCATCACTCCACAGAGATTACTGGGGTCAGCACATTGCTCTTGAGTCAAATCACTGTCAGGTCATGTCAGAAAGGTGACACTCACTGCCCAAAGCCCATTGGATGTGGCACTGACTGCACCAAAATCAGTTTTTAGACCCCAAAATCAGTGTTTCGGATGTTTCTGTCCTCTCTGGCTCCCTGAGTCTGTTGGCAGAGCTCGACTCTGCAGAGTTGGTTTGGGTCACCAAGTTACTTTGGGTTTAGGATGAATTTCCTTCTCCACCCCCGCTTTTCCCCTTTCTGGGATCGAGTTTCTTGCAGCTCAGCACACTCTCATCCCTCTATTTCCCACTGAAGGCTGCAGCAGGGCTTGGTCACCTCTGTTTTCCTAAACCCAGCCCAAGTAAGGAGCATCTGCCAGGAGGCAGAGGTGTTCCTAAGCCTGTGGCTGGAATAACTCCTCCTTTGCCGCCTTGCTTTGCTCCCAGGCACACTCCCAGGCCAGGAGGAGTGGGAAGCACAATTCCAGCCCCTGGATGTTTTCTCCTGTGCACCCAGAACCCAGGCTGATGGGAAAGCAGAGCTGGCCAGGCTCAAACCCTCCTCATTTCCCTCTTCCTGGAGCTGTGGTCTGACCTTTCCCATGTCACATGGGGTGGAGATTTGTCCTCCCTGGTTTTACCAGCACGGGAAAAATGAAGTGGCTGAGGCAGAAAATGACCCAGCACTTCCCCGGTGCCAATTCCTCCCTCCCCTGGCTTGCAGAGACCTGCGCCTGGCACAGCACTGAACTCACCTGACCAGTTCTCCCCCTGCCAGCCCAGAGAAGCATCACTGCTCCTCTTAGCAGCAAATTAGGCTCTCACGTGTGTTTTAAAAGAGTCATAAGTTTCCTGGGGTGTGCTGTGGTTCCTGTGCTGGCAGTTTTGGGTGCCTGGGAAGACACTCCTTGGAAAGCATCATTTTCCAGAGGTGAGGTCCCAGGCAGGGCAGGGCAGGGCAGGTCAGATCCCTGTTTCTCTGCACGGAGCAGTGGAGGCAGCTCAGATCTGCTGTCATTTTGGTGCAGGTTCCTGCCCTCCATCTAAAGACAGAGCTGTGCAGAGCTCTTGGCTGTAAGTGAGCAGGCAGGGTTGGAGTCAGTGAAAAGCTGCCTGGATCCCAGTGGGAGCTTCATTCCCCATGGGAATTTGAGCTTGGGATGAACACAATTTTCAGATCTGCTGAAGCTTCTGGTTCGTGGTATTTTGCCTCTTGGACTGACACATCATATGCGGTTTATGCATCAGGGGCTGACAAGTCAGGGCCCATAAAGAAATCTTGTTTCCCATAGGAATTCCCATAGGAATGTGCTGCTCCAACCCATTTGGTATTAGGGCTGTCATCGCAGGAATGGCAGAGGAGGTGCCCAGGATGGTCACTGAGGGCCTTGCACCTCAGAGGAGCAGTCACTTCTTAATTTACATGCAGAGAAACGGCCACAGAGACCTTCTGTGCTGAACTCCATCACAAATGCTGAGAAAACCTGCAAAGTCCCGCTCCCATTCCCTGCTCCAAATCCCCCACAACAGACCCTGATATCCAGGGCTGGGAGCCAAACCCTCTCAAGTCAATGGAAAGATTCCCCTTGACTTTAATGGTCTTTGCATGAGTGCCTAATTCCTTCCTGTTCACAGCCTCTCTTGGACTTGGTTATGGAAACAACTGCAGCTGTAAAATGCTGCAGTGAACTGTAAACCCTTCAAAGCAGCCCCACGGCAGCTTTCCCTGTCCTCCCAGACACTTGGAATAGGATTTGTTTGACAAAAAGCCTGATCTGTGTTCTCCCAGCCAGCGCCATGGCTGCAGTGTGAATGAGCGTTTTAACAAAGATATTCCTGCAGACAGGGCTTGTGGTCAGCCCGCCGGGGCTGGAGCCAAGCTCTTCCCAGCAGGATGGGGAAGGCAGGGAGCCTTGGCAGTGCTGGGCGAGGCTGAGCCTCTGTGGCTCTCAGAGCTCTGCTCCTGGCTGTTGCAGCTTCCATGATGTTTTCCCTGCAAGGACCATGTCACTGACCCTGCCCAGATTCCTCAGCCCGTTGTGGAATGTGTTTTGCCCCAGGCTGTGCCATCCCAGGCCACCTTTGTGCCTCACTCCACAACATTCTGACAAAACACTTAGAAAATGCTTAACTTTAAGGACACAGATGTGTTTCACTGGGGATTAAAGGCATTTGGCTGGGGAGGGATCTTGGTGGATCTGGCTGTAGGATGCCAGCAAGAGGCACATGGAATTCTCTCCCAACACCTGGGATTATCAACTGGCACCTCAAAACATGAGACCTGCCTTCTCCAGCCTCATCATGCATGAAGCAATAGCAGCACACAGATTTTTGAGTCTTTATCAAGCCCAGAGTCACCAAATCTAAGTGTGAGAGGAACAGTGACATTCTGTCTGAGGGTTTGAGGATGTTTGCCACTGTAGGAGGTTGCTCAGCTGGCTCTTGGGGGAGACGAGGCTGATGGTGCCTGCTCTTTCTTCTTTTATGCCCTAAAAACTTTCTAGATCGTGGCTTTAGGTTGTTTTTACTTCACTGTTCAAACACCAGATGGGTTTTGCTGGGTTTTTTTTCCCAAAGGCAACTGGGTGCCTGCACCGCCCACCTGCCCATCCCTCTCATCCTGTGCAGCCTGAGTTGGAATGTGATCCCAGAATGTGATCCCAAAACGTGATCCCAGCATGGCCTCCATGGCTTGGGCACAAATCCCCACTTCTGGAGCCACGTCGTGCAGGAGGAAGCTCGGCCTCCCTCTCACAGCTGTGCATTCCCGAGATGAAAAGGGCAGCTCAGGCCCTCGATGCTCCTCAGCAGAAAATCCGGCCTGGACAATCCATGGAAAAGCCTGGCAGCTGCAGGAGCTGTCTGGCTGCTGGAAAAATCTGGAGTGAGCTCCCTCCTGACACCCTGGTTTGGGGAGCTCTGCCCTTTTGGATTTCAGAGTGTTTGCCCATCAGTCTCCCTAGAAACGAGGCTGCTTGGAGATTCCCAGCTCAGCCATGTAGGAATTGTGCTGGCCTGGCTCTTTTGGAAGGATTATTTGCTTTTTAAAGCCCTTGTCTGCAGCCCAAGCTGATGGTTCTGTTGCAGAGGAAAACAGGCAGAAGCCTGAGACGTGGATGAAGTAATGAGTTCATCTCTCTGCAGTCTAGCCAGGTACACATTGTTTTGCTCCCAGGACTTAATTACAATTCAGGCATCTTTCCTCACATTTTTATGAAGCTCAATGGCAAATAATGGTCACTCTCTCATTACATCAGCATTACCTTGTTTTCTTGGTTAAAAAGGAGAGATCCAAGGGCAGTATCCTTCCTTGCCCTGCATTTGGTTGTTCTGGGATGTGCTATCTCCAGCAAGCAGTCAGAAACATGGGGTTTATGTCAGGACCAGCACTCACATGGGCTGGGCTGGACTGGTCTGGGGAGAGAAGGAGAGACTTGTCCAGTGCAAAATACTGCATTAGCCTTGGATGGCTGATAAATCCTCACCTGGCTGATGCTCTCCCTGTTCTGCTTTGTGGGCTTTGGCACTGACACCACGGACATCACCCTGTCTGGGGTCTGGAGCCCACTGGCCTTCTCCTGCCTGGACTCCTCCCAGTGTCCCCAGGGCTCACTGGAGAAAGGAAAAGTAAAAGTCTGGGCAAATTTGATTGAATAATGAGTTTAGTTACTTTACCCAGCCACAAAACGGGGCATATTCACCCAGGGCAAAATGAAACAGGGCCCCACTGGTGCAACAGAATCTTCTGGCCCACAAAGGAAACCACCAGCTCCTTGTGGGAGGGGTGTGAAGCTGTTGATGGAAACGAGTGTGCCATGATCCTGTGGCCTTGCAGTGCTCTGTGATTTTGGTCACTCCAGACTACGATCAGCACAGCCAGACCAGCCCTCATCCCAGCCCAGCTGGCCACTGGCCCCAGTAGCTGCTGGCTGCTGTGCCTCATGGCTTCACGGGGAGTTTATACTGTCTTGGTGCTGCTTTGTAACACCCACCCAGCTTGGCTGCATCCTGCAGGGTCACTGGTTATGAAATGGCCGGGTTTGCTGGGGCATTAAAAAAACTCAACTCTTTTTAGTATGGAATTAGTGTCTCCTGGTATGAATATTGCAGTGCTGTGTTCTGCCTGAAATGATGCTGCTCCAACAGGCTGGAGCTCAGCGTTGTTTGTTTCATTTTCCTTTCTGAACCTGACCAGTCCCATAAAATCAAAACCTATCCTAAAACACTGTAATTTCTCAGATTACACTTCATGCAGGGGGAATGGACACATTTAGATGATGTTGCCAGGTTGGCTGCACTGGGAGAGAAGTTTTTGCACTATGAAGAGAAGGTTTTGTGCTGTGGGAGAAGGTTTTGCATGAGGAAAGAAGGTTTTGCACTGGGGAGAAGGTTTTGCTCTGTGGGGAGAGGGTTTTGCACTATGGGAGAAGGTTTTGCATGAGGAGAGAAGGTTTTGCACTGTGGGATAAGGTTTTGCTCTAGGAGAGAAGGTTTTACTCTATGGGGAGAAGGATTTGCATGAGGAGAGAAGGTTTTGCACTGAGGGAGAAGTTTTGCTCTGTGGGGAGAAGGTTTTGCACTTGAGAGGAAGTTTTGCGCTGTGGGAGAAGGTTTGGCACTGTGGGGAGCAGGTTTTGCATGAGGAAAGAAGGTTTTGCACTGTGGGGAGAAGGTTTTGCACTGTGGGAGGCTGTGCAAGTCCAACACGACTCCCCGGGGGGGTGGTTTGGGTCTTGTCCAAGATGAGCGGTGTGGAAGGCAGCAGGTGGCTCTGACCATCTGCAGGGAGGATGAAGAGGTGCCACCCCTCAGTCCACCCTCCAATTTCCTGCGTGCCTGGGGAAGGC
This sequence comes from Corvus kubaryi, assembly GCF_017639235.1. Taxonomy (NCBI): domain Eukaryota; kingdom Metazoa; phylum Chordata; class Aves; order Passeriformes; family Corvidae; genus Corvus; species Corvus kubaryi. The sequence continues at coordinate 7,794 of NW_024581873.1, read as the reverse complement.
ACTGGAAGGTGCTGTGGGTATAAAATGGAATCAGGATGACAAATGGTTCATCCCTTGGGATTTCCTTTGCGGCTCAGAAAGTTGTGGCTGGAGTGATGGGAACAACAGCAAGAGCAGAGGGTTCAGAGGGCTGAGCTCAGTGCAGGGCTGAGTTCTCAGCTGGAACACGGGAGGGCTGCAGGGCTCGGTGATGAGCAGGAGCACACGGAGCAGGGAGGCTGTGGAGCTAAAGGAGCAGTGGGGATAGCACAGAAACCCTCCTGCAATGTGATTTATTGAGCTGTGAGGGTGTCTCTCACTTCCAGTGGCAGATTCCTCATCATACATGACATTTAAGCAGGGCGGGAGAGGTTTCACTGCAGGAAACCACTCTCTGTCTGCGAGGGGGGCACTGGGCCGAGCTGGTTTGTGGCGGCCGCGCTCGCAGCTGGGGAGGGAATTTTCTAAATCAGATTTTTATGAGGTGTCTAATTGACTCATCATCCCTGCCCCCGCCCCGTGCACAAACATTTGCTGTGCCCTGAAATGTGAGATGAACAAGGCTGGCGAGAAATGTCTGAATATAACAGGGGAGTAGAGGACTGAGGAGGGTGAGGAAGGAGCGAGTCCCTCCCTTGCCAATCTTTAAACCAAGATTGTGAAAAATCCCGTATAAAAAAAAACAACAACAGAAAGAGGTTGTGGTTTCCTAAGCCAGTTTGCATTTCTGGAAGCTGATGACGCCCTGGATAACTGTTGTTTTTTCAGACCCCTCTCAATTTTTTTAGGATGGTTTGTCTGCAGTGTGGCTATGTGTGGGTAGAGAGCTGGGGAATATGCAGAGGGAAAGAAAAAAGCTAAAAATGGGCAGGAAAAGGAGGACTGCATATGCTTTTTTTCTCCTTAGATATTAAAAAAATTTAAGAAGAGCTTGAAGTTGTTAAAGATTTGGGTTTGTAGGGGTGGAGCACAGGCAAAGGAAGTTTATCCTGAAGACCAGGTCTCATAGAGGATTTTTGTGCTTTGTTAAGCACCATCCCTCCTCGACTGCAGGAGAGCTGTGTCTCATTTTGCAAAATAACTCCAAACTTCTGATTTACGTCCCTTGGAAGCTGCAGAGAGAAGGGATGCAGCCAAGCCATGGCAGGGAGCTGGATGCTGTGGTGGGCCTGCAGGCCTTGTACTGCTGCCACCAGGAAATTGGTTTCTTTTTGCTGTCCAGTTTTTGGTGTCGCATCTCATTTTGGCATTTTTGCTTAGAAAACAGACTAATCCTGCAGAAATATTTCTCTTTTCTCTGTGGTGCTCATGCGTGTGCTGAGCTGAACCCTGCTGGTCTCCTTGGGATGTGGCTGCTTTGCAGGAGCTCCAAAGAAGGGAGAGTTCCCTCAGCTGGTCCCTGAGTGGGACAGAGGGAAAGGGGATCTGAGGGCCAAGGTCTGCTCCGTCTCTCTGTAACAGCCACAACATGTCCTGCCCCTTCTGCTGCTGCTTTCCTACTGTTGGCTCTGGATTTTCATTGCTTGCACTACAGAAGGGGCCTGTGGAGGGAAATTAGAGCAAAAAGCAGTTGTTGCACTCTTGTCTGGAGGTGATGAATGCCATTTCCCACTGTGCCGGGGGGACTGCTCCTGGGGACGTGGCTCTGTGCTGGCAGGGGTTGGCTCGGGCACCAGTGACCATTAAATTTTCACTCCAAGCCCTTCTCCACCCTGAAGCTTGGCAGACATGCCAAGAAAGCATTTTTTTATTTTGTTTTTTCCCTGTTACCAAAGCAGAGCCTGCCATTCCCAGCCAGAGTGCCCAGCTGGTCTATCCTCTGCCCATTGCCCCTTTCCAGCACAAAAAGGTTCTATTTGAGAAGTTCAACTTTGCTCTCTTCCTTTGTTTCCCTCAGCTGGAAGCTTCCCTTTAAAACATTAATATCCCTATTATTTTTTCCCCCCAGCAGGTTAATTAATACTTGATTTATCACCTTGAAAGCTAATGGGTGTTTATCCAGATCGTGAAGGCAATGAATGCATGCTATAAATACCCACATCACTGACAGCCCATCTTTATTTGTTCTCCTTCAGGAAGCGACGTCTACTCAGCTCTAAAGGAGTTAATCCCAAACTTCTCCCAGGGTTGGTTTGGGATTGGCCTGGATCCGTGTTTTCCTGCTTGAGCTTTACTTTGTAAACATGATGCCTTTTAATGAGGGAAAGCAGCAGCTTTTGTGGAGAGAGACCCAGACAGCTCAGCGGGATCGCTCCAGCCTGGGTCAGCAAAAGCCATTGGAGGTTGTGGGTGTTTTTATGGGCTGGGAGGGCTCTGGCTTTCTCTGAAATATTGTTTAGTTTGGGTTCTCGGAGAGCCTTTTTCAAATTCTCATCTGCTTCAAATAAATGGTGTTTATCATCTTTGTCTCCAGCTATTGTCATCAGTGACCTTAATTAGGCGTATATTAAAAATCATGTCGAGTTTGTCACTCATGCAGAGTTAGAAAGTCATTATTTACTTCTGCTGTTAGCTCACACGTTCCCGCTGGGTGCTGCTCTGCACCCACGGAGCACCTGGCTGCTTGTTCTGAGGCAGGATGAGAGCAGCCAAACGAGCTCATCCCTCCCCTGTGGCTCAGGATTTGGGTTTTCCCCATAAGTGAGGCCATTTTGGGGGCTGCTCCCAAGCAGCTCAGCCTCTGGGCTCCCATGATTGGGTAACATTCTCAGTTTTTGTACACTTTCCCAGCCCTCGTGGAGGTGTCAAGCCCGAAGGAGCAGCCAGACAATTTTTATGATTATTTTAAAAATCCGTGATGCTCTGGATGATGAACTTACTTTTTTTTTTTTTCTTTTTTTTTCCAGGGACACTAACTCATCAATTTTTAATTCTGGATCTTGGCAGCACTGGTTGAATTAGAAACAGAACAACTGATTTTAATGAGTGCAAGATTAATGCAGATGAACTTGGCTGGAACGATTGTCTCCCCCCAACTCCCAGCTCCCTCCTTGCTGGGCTGTCACATCCCCAGCATCACTGGAGCAGGGAATATTCTCATCACAGCTCTTCAAGGGCAGGAGAGATGCTCATTAACCAGCCTGGTTCACTCAGGATGTTTTGCTCATTAACCCCTGGCAGCTGCTCTGGACCCTCCCCAGCCCTGCAAGGTGCAAGGGAAGGAGGAAGGTGAGGATGATGCGCACTGGCAGAGCAGAAACCTCCCTCTGGATGGGAAGGAGAAGATTTTTGGCTGTTGTGTGAGGCCACCACAGCTCCAGGAAAGGTTGTGATCCACACCTGTTGCCTCTCCCTCTGTGGAGAGATGTTGTTTTATTTTCAGGTCATATAAACAGCAGTTACTGCTGTTTAAGATAAGAGAGAGCCCAGGACATCCCTCACTGGGCTGAGCTCTCCCACTGCCCCACATGAGCTCAGGGATTTGCTTTCCTACAGACCTGGAATTCCATATTTGGAGAGTGAGTGGTTTTATTACCAAGGAAAGATGGGGGAGGCTGAGCTGGCCTAATTCAATTTGATTCTGTGGGCAACTGGCAGTTTTATATCCCTCTTTTATTTTTTTATGTGTTTCAATCAGGTGGTGCTTGCAGAGATCACAGCGCTGTGGGTTTAACCTGCCTGGGCTCGGGGGTGAATTGGGCAGGAGCTGAGTGTGATGAACCGTAAACAATGAGCATTCTCCCAGGAAAGCAGCAGGGAACTGGGGAGGAAAAGGCTGGAGCAGCAGCTGGTGAGGTCACCCAGTGATTTCTGTCCAGTTTTACAGGGACCTGCCCAACCTGTGGCATTGTGACTATGGAAAAGCCACGGATGGCATCATGTCCTGCTTCAGCATCCCACCCTCAGAGTGGAAGGAGGAGCTGTGCAAGAAGCTTCAGCAGCCCCCAACCCAAGGGTTTCATGGTGCCTGCAGGACCTTCTGCATCCTGTGGGGATTAAAAGATGGGACAAAGCAGTGGGAACATGGATGCAGGTGGAGAGGATGTTACTGCGGGTCTGTTCAGCATCCACAGTTGTTCAGATCCTGAAGGTCCAGCAGTGAAATCTGTGAGGGAAAAGGGTACCTGGGGTAAAAGGCATCTTGTCTGGATCTGGGTGTCGGCCACCTGCAGCTCTGTAGGAGCAGCGGTGTCAGGATGGGGAGCATCCATCCCAGAGTGCAGTGGTTCCAGCTGTGCCTGTTGGAGGCCTGATTCCCAAATATCAGCTTCCCCTCTGTGCTCACAGCTGGGGCACCCAGAGATGCCCAGTGCTGGGGGCAGCACTCAGGATGAGTCCTGGCTCTGGTGCCTTGGGCTCCACCCCTGTGTGCCCCAAAACTGCCTGGGCAGGGGGAGCAGTGCCAGGCTGGCACAGGGCAGCTCTGGGGGTGCATGGCACGATCTCCTCCAGTGATTGAAAGATTCAGGGGTCTGGAATCACCAAACCCACAGCTTTTCCTCAGCTGTGTCCTCCTCACCAGTGTCCATTTCCCCAGCCTGGCCAGGGCCGGTGCTGTGCTGCTGACCTGGCCAACTGGAGATGTCAAGAGAAGTCTTTTTTTTTGGCTTTTTCCTATTTTCAGCTTGTTACAAACCGTTGTTGCCTTCCCATCTGCCAGCTCAGGACAGCAGCGCTGCTTCAGCTCGGTGTCACCAAGGAGAGCTTAAGTACTGTCGTTAAAAAATCCCAGTCTTGCATCATCTTCTCAGACACACAGGAAGAAACCTTTGCAATTAAATTCCCTGTGCTCCAGCAGGAGGGCAGAAGTTCCTCCTTTTTTCCCCCCTTTTTTGTGATGATGATATTCTGGGGTTTTAGAGCAGCAGGGAAAAAAAAAAAAAGCCTGTTTGATTTTCCTCATTATGTTAAGCCTGGTTTTACATTCTGATTGCCAAAGCATGATAAATGGAACACAGATTACCTAGAGATTTTTAAAGGTTTGCTTTCAATTTGATTTTTCCTGAGCCTCATTAAGCCTGCAGGTTTTATCTACACTTTGTTCTTCCAGTGGAGTAACATCACCATATATTAATAGCCCTATATTTTTTTTTCCATTAGAAATTAAAACCAGATAGAAGCTTCTTATGCTTTGCTTTCAAATCCTATTTTAAAAAATATTGATCATGTGTGTGTGCTGTTTTTCCTCTCCCTCTGACCCTGCTGGCTCTGTAAAGGACATTCCCTGGGGAAATGCTTTCAGTCATGGATCCCTGGGCATTGCTGGGTGCAGTTTTGTGGATTAAGGGGTGTATTTTAGAAGGTGTAATGCATAGATGATAAAAAAAAGTGGCTTCCAGCGGAGAGGCAAGCGAGAAAAGTAAGATTTAAAAGCAGGAACTGTAAAATCAGGGAGCACAGAGGAGCTTAGACAGGGTAAGGTAACCCTTGGTGTGCCCAGGTGCATCTTGCAGGAGTTAATGCCATTGGAGGAGCTGATCCTCCAGGATTTTAGGGGAAACAGCCCAAAATCCATGACTTTAGGAGAAATGGCTGAGGGCCACCAGGCACAGCCTGAGTGCTGCTCCCTGGGAGAGGTTTGGAGGGTGGCAGGGACCAGGCGAGACGCACGGGACACACACACACAAAAGCCACCCTGGCACACCCAGTGTGTTCCTTCTGCCGGAGCCAGGAACACTGAGCCACCTTCGGGGCTTTCCAGGGGTGCATCCTCCTCTTTCTGTGCCCATCCAGAGGCCTTGGGGCAGCTCCAAGATGTGATGGAAAGGTCTCCCTGCGCTGGTGTGGGAAGCAGCTTCCTCATGAGCATCAGGATGGGGTGGCAGTGCAGGAGCTGGCTGCATCCTGCGAGTCCTGGGGAAGGTACTGGGGATAAAACACCCAAGGCAATGCTCTGGTGATGCCCTGAACAGGAAACACAGAGTGGGGTGAGAACAGAGCATCCTTGGGGTGCCCCTGCACCAACCCCATGGAGCTGGTGCAGAGTGAAGCCCCTCATTCCCAGAGCTGTCTCCATGAGCTGAGGCGCTTCTCGGGATGTTCTGCTCCAGACATGACCCCGGGAGCTGTGCCTGACCTGGGAACAGCTCTTTTGGAGAGGTTTCCTGTCATTCTTCCAGCCCCTCTCGCTGAACTTTAATAAAAACTCAGTGCTTTCTATTTATAAACGAGAGCAGCACCAAGGAGCTGAGGCCACCACGGCCCCGGTGCTCCCAGCCCAGCCCACGCTCTCACCCTCAGCCACGGAGCATTTCATCTCCACTGCCCTTCCAGAGCCGCATCCTGCATGGGAAAGGGCATTTCCCAGGCCTCTTTCCTTTCATTTGTTTTACCCTTTGTTTACAAAGAGAAAGTTTTCTTTTTAAGAACAGGGATTGTTTTTGCAGCAGCTCCGACCCTGCCTCATAAACCAAACATTTCCCAAGCCCTCCATGGCTCAGGATGATGCTGCTGTCACTGGAATGCCAGTGTGAGTATCCAAAATGTGTTTCTTGGTGGAGCCTGGGGGTATTTGTACTCTGTGTCCCCAGACATGACACAGAGGACCAATGGGGCCTTGTGGCTGAGCCAGGGGGATGTGGCCAGAGCTGGGGCTGAGTTGGGGAGGGATTTGTGTTTATTTTAATGTGTTGGAGCCCAGGGCCAGCTCTTGCCATCCTGCAGCAGGGGAGCAACCCCTCCACTTCTGCTGGGTTGGCTCAAGCTGAGGCTCGGGGCAGGCTGAAAGTGCTTTTGCTGCTTCCAGTGTGACAGGGACTGGACATGGCTGCTGCTTCTGGTTTTACCCTAGCGTTGCCTCTGCTCTCCTTTCCGACAGCACCAGGCCCTGCACCTGCACTTCTGACAGAATCCAGAGAGAGTTTTCCCCCAGGAACATCCTCTCACTATCTCCATTCCATGCAGGATGGCAGATTTGATGAAAATGCTCTGATCTGTTCTGGCAAATCCTCTGTTCCTAAGTAGATAATAACCAGAAAATCTTCCTAAATAAATCCTTGTTTCGGCTCTGTGCCCGCACTTTGTTATTCTTTCCGTACCAATTAACTGCTCCTTCTTGCCCTGAACTGGGAGCACCCTCAGCCCCTCCAAGAGGAAAGGAGGCACAGATTTATGGAAGTCAGTGTGGGACTGGGTGGAGAGTTGTGACTGCAAAGAATGAGTGATTTAGCAGCATGGGGGCACAAGTGAGCAGAAACTCTCTCCTCAGCTGAGCGGGGATTAGGGGTTGCAGATAGCCGTAATCCCAAACGCAGCAGGAAGGGCTGGGATACCTTCCCACCATACAGAATCATAGAAGGGTTTGGGTTTGGATAAAAATCATCTCATTCCAAACCCCCTGGCTGGGGGTGTAGCAGTATTTCAAGGAACTGAGGAGGTGAGACAGGGATAACCTGGAATAGCACCTGCTTATTTTCCTCTCTCTTCCTTCAGTGTCAAGTCGATACATTTGATATTGAGATGTCCCTCTAGACAAAGGCAATCCCAGGACCCATCTGCCCCCAAACCCGGGCCAGCTCTGACGCCACCAATGAGGTCAGAGCTTCACCACGGACAGGTTGAAGAAGTGACCACCCCTGCTGGTGGTGGCGGCTGCACACCTGTGGTTACCAGCCACATCCCTGTGGTGCAGCTTTTGGACCTCCTTCCATCAGATCCAAAGCCACCCAACAGCGGTGCCGAGCTGCAGAACGGCTGGAGAACAAAAGTCGGGCTGGCTCAGCTGGGTAGCAAAACCAGAAAATCCTGGCGAGGCAGACCTGCGGATGGCTGATTTTGGGCAGGGATGCAGGGACTCAGGGACGCAGGGACGCAGGGATGCAGGGATGCCGGGACGCAGGGATGCAGGGACGCAGGGATGCAGGGACGCAGGGATGC
>NW_024581872.1:0-51517 GCF_017639235.1 Corvus kubaryi | reverse complement strand
GGGAAGGGAAGGGAAGGGAAGGGAAGGGAAGGGAAGGGAAGAAGAGGAGGAGGGAAAGGGAAGGGAAGGGAAGGGAGGAGAAGGGAAGGGAAGGAGAGGGAGAGGGAGAGGGAGAGGGAGAGGGAGAGGGAGAGACAAAGAAAGAAGGAAAAGGAAAAGGTCCCAAAGCAAGAGCCAAGCTGCTGTGGCCACCTGCAAGAGCTGATTATTATTTACAGGCATTTTAATTTCCGAAAGCTGCATCCATTTACCTGGGAGAGCCAGGGATGTGACAGTAGTGACGACTCTTGCAGCAAACCTGTGATATTTCACAGCCACAGTAACCCAGGAGAACCTGTTCCAACAAGCCCCAAATCCACGGGAATGGTTTGCCTTTTACACCCCTCTGTCATTCCCGCTGACATCCCTCAACCATCTCTGAGCCAACCCAGCACCTCTCCAGGGAAATTACTGGCCCAGCTGGCTTCTGATATTTTCAAACAGCCAAAACTCATCCTGAAAAGCACAAAGCCCTGCGGGAGGGGTGGGTTCCATCCTCATGCCGGTGTTACCCGCTGGGATCATGGACACATGGGGGTGTTTCTGGCTCAGCTGCTGCACAGCCAAGTCCTCCCTTACCTGTCCACAAAACCATCTGATGTCTGTGCCAGGATGGAGATGCACAGGAACAAATCAAACACCTCCATTCTGCCTAGAACGAGTTCATGAACTGCTGATATTATTCAGGACCTAATTGAAACATCATGTCTTACACAATCATCTCCTTCTCCATCCCCTTCTTTCACCCTTTTAGAAACCATTTCCTGCTTTTCCCAGCTGGACACGCTGTCCTTCTTCCTGATTTGAAGCAAATATTTTGTTGGGTTTGGCTGCTGCCACAGCCACACATCGTCTTCTGCCTGATATTTTATCCATCTGCTGCTGAAGAGAATATTTGGGGCTGGAAGTCTCCAAAGGGTTTTGAGGTGCTGAGATGAATCAGAAAGCAGCAGTGCAGGAGGAAAATCCTTCTCAGCTTCACCTGCAGAGTAATTCAGGCTGAAATGCTTTAAAAATTAAATGCTGGGAGATGCTTGTTCCAACACCCTGGTAGCCATGGGCTGAGGAGCTGACCCACCCTGCTCCCCCTCCACACGTGGACACAGAATCCAACCCCATTTCCTCTTTTGTCTCAAGTGAGTGGAAAAAGAGAGTTGGACTCGTGAGCTGTTGAGTATTCCAGCATCTGCCTTGCCTCATTTCTGCTGCTGGGACAATATCTGGCTCTGCTCTGGGACAGCCACCACGGCCAGTGGTGCTGCAGGGGCTGTGTGCCCTGGGGTGAAGTGTCACCAGAGCAGGTGACACCCCCTGTTCACGGTGCCTTTCCTTCCAGGACACACACAAACAGCTTTCTCTTCGATGCTGCTCCTGTCTCCTGTTGTTTTGGGTTTCTTTTGCCTGGGTTGCTCTGAAGAAAGGGCATTTTTTGTCCAGCTGAGCTCCAAGATCTGGAGGTGCTGCTCAGGGGAAGCACAAGCAGCCCTGGCACTGCAGGGGGATACAGGGGGTTGTGGGGAGGTGCACGGGGAGGAGGCAGGGCGTCTGTCACAGGACACAGTGCCACAGCCATGGGATTCCTCTGCAGGACATCAGCCCTGTGCTCGGCATCCCCCAGCTTCCCTCTCCTCCACTCCGCGGGAGCTTGTCTCAGCTGCTTTGCAGCTTGCATCACTGCTTTTTGGGAAGCTCCTTGGAACTCTCAGAAATACCAGTTTTGTTGTGTTTGCCCTTCAAGGGAGTTGCTTAATTAGCATTTAATGTTCATCGCGTCACATCTGTGAGGAGACCTGCAAAACCCCAACATTCCTGTCCAGACACCAAACACCGCTTTGCTCCCCAAATCCTGCAGGGTGAATCACTGTCCCCAAGATCCCAAACCTTGAGCACGCACGTTCTTTGCTCCCTTGGTCCCCAACACTCAAAAAATACCAGCAGGCTGAGTTCTTCTCACCTAACCTGAAGGGCTTGGGCTGCTCCTCGCTGTCACTCCAGGACAATTTGGGACACGGTGCCTGGGGATCGGCGCTGGAGGCAGCTGCTCAACGGCCCTTTGTGTGCTTTGTCCCTTGCTGGATAAAGAGGGCGTTATTAAGTGTAGGAAATGAGAATCTCGCTGTTCATCAGAGCGAGTTCTCGGCGGGTTCCGCGGGGAGCGTGCGGCACCCGCTGCGGGAGCGGCCCCGCCCGCCCGGTGCTGGGAGGATGGGTTCACCCCGGGCACGGGGCAGCGCCTCTGCTCCGGGTTTGTCGGCAAAGGAGGCTCGTGCAGTGCTGGGAAATAGAGAAAACAATCAGTGTCAGGGCAGTTCTGGGGCTGGATTTGTGCTGGAGCAGGGAGCATCGCAGCGGGTTCTGTCTGCTCCTGGAATCACAGGTAGAGCCCTTGCAGCTCCTGGGGATGTTTCTCCTCCCTCAGCCCTTCAGCTCAGGGGGAGAGGCAGACTCCAAAGGGAATATTTAATGAGTCAGTTCATTTCCAGGAAATCTTTCTCTTGATCTTTCTTCTTCTTATTATTATTTTTTTTTTTCCAGTGGAAAAGTTGAGTCCTGGTGAGCTTTTTGAGAACTTTTGTTCGTTCCCTCTTGCCAGCTAAACTCTGCTTCGTGCTGGTGACAGAACCCTTTTCTCCCAGCACTGGCCACAGGCCAGGACCTGGAACTGGCACTGTGTGCTGCCAACGCCACCAGCCCTGTCCCCTTCTCTCCCCGCTGAGGCAAAGCCCCAGCTCCACCCAGCTCCCCTTTGGGGGTCTTTTTCTCCTCCTTGTGCACGAGATGATGGAGGGAGCTCTGCTTGCTTCACCTTCCTCTACAATGGAAAATGTCAAATATCAGGGGGAATAATCAATCAAACCTGTGGAAGGTGGTGGTTCTTGGGAGAAACAACAGCACAAATGGTGTCAGGAGGAATTTCTCTTTCCATCTCCAGCTCCAGAGACGCTCTCTCTGAGACAGGACTTGTTTGCTGGGGCTTTTAGTGCCGTTTGAGTCCTTACATCATTCAAAGGGAGCGGGTCCCATCATGCTGGGTGGTAAAGGGAAGGTTTCCCAGAGTTTCTGTGTGTCAGAGCAGGACACAGAGGGCAGAGCAGAGGGGAGCCAGTGGATTTCACAAATCCACTCAAAGCCCCATCACCAGCAGCGTCTGCAGAGGCACAAACCATGAAATGCTGAGAAAAAAATCCAACAGCAATGGATCATACAGATAGTATTTATCTCTGGAGGCTCGTGGCTTGAGTTCTCCAGTGCTTCTGATACCTGCAGAGCACCAAATAAAACTCTTCCCTTTCACAGAATCCCCATTTCCCGGAGCTGAGTGTGTGAACAGGTGACACAAGCGTTTGGTGACTTCACTTACCCATTTCTCAGGGGTGCAGAGGCGAAAGGGCGCTGCTGTGCAAGCAGGAGTGAAACAACCAGGGTGTCCCTAAAGATGTGTCCTCCAACTGCCAAAATCTGTTTTGAAGCTGCGTGTGGGATGTGCACAAGCAGTGATTGCAACACAGCCACCACTGGGACTGTGAGAAGAGAACCAAGTATTTTCTGTGAGAGGTTTAACCTTTGCAAATGAGCTGGGCACAGGGATAAAAGGAGCGAAGTCACTGAATAATTTGGGTTGGAAGGGACCATTAAAGGTCATCCAATCCAACCCCTCTGCAGTGAGCAGGGTCACTTTCAACTAGACCAGGTTATTCCAAACCCAATCCAAGCTGGCTTTGAATGTTCACAGGGATGGGGCAGCCAGAACTTCTCTGGGCACCCTGTGCCAGGGTCTCACCTCCCTCTCAGGGAAGAATTTCTTCCTGATATCCAACCTAAATCTACTCTCTGTCAGTCTGAAGCCATCCCCCCTTGTCCTATCGCTCCATGCCCTTGTGAAAAGTCCCTCTCCAGCTCTCTTTAGCTACTGGAAGGGGCTCTGAGGAATCCCTGGAACCTTCTTGTCTCCCCCTGGGTCGTTTCCAGGGGAGGGACCAACAACCACTTGCCCCAGTGCAGAGGGAGGGCAGGGCAGAGCACTTGCTGAGTCAAGTAAACATCTCCCTGCCCTCTGCAGCAGCCGCATCCCCAGAGGAGGGAGCTGGAGCTGTTCCTGAGGGTCCACAGCAATGACAGATGAGGGTGGAACTGCAGTTTCTATAGAGACATTTATTGGAAGGGTATAAAAATAGAGTGTGGATTTCAGTAAGAACACTTTGTGGGCAGATAGTCCCAGACATTGGTGGGAGAGGAAGCCAGGAGGGAGGCAGTGTGTCCAGGTTCCATGATGCACCCAGATCCAGAGAGATTTGATCCCCAGAGATGGGTTAGGACCCTTCTTTCTGCAAAGCTTTCAGTCCTGCTGCTGCATCCTGCCTGGCTTGACAAGAGCTCTCACCAGAGCAGGCACTATTTTATCAACCAGCCTTTGGAAGTGCAACCTGGAGCAGAGCTGAGACCCCTGCAGAGCGCAGGTGGGACACCTTCTGCATCAGAGAGGAGCCTGTTCCCCTCTCCATGGTACACTGAGAGCGGCAGTAAATATGTGCAGTTTGGTTAATGCTGAGCAATGCATAAATGAGCATTTAACAGTCCTCCTGCTGCAGCTGCTTCCAGTCAAAAGTCCCATCCAAAGTCAGATCAAAATTATCCTTTTCCTGCTCTCGGGAGAGCTCCAGAAACACCTGAAATGGGCAAGATAACACTTGGGTTATTTTTCTGTGCTGCTCCTTTGCAGGAGGCGCAGCTCTGCAGCCCCTTGAGAGGTGTGGGGTGGCTTTGTGGGGGAGCAGGGGAGCAGCAGCTGAGCCTCCTGTGCTCTCTGGAGTAACCACACGGGCACCACCTGCCCACAGCTGTATCTGTACAGGTTTTCCCCACCAATGGATTGACTTAAACATTCCTCATCTTTGCCACCAGCCTTGTACAAGCAGCAATAAATAACCTGCTGTTTCCAGGGCACCCAGAGGGGCTGGGCACGGGCAGCACTCATCCCTGGGTGTGCTGTGTGCCTGCCTCGGCCAAGTGGGGTCTGAGATGGATCCAGAATTGTTCCCATCACGCGAAGTCCCAGCAGTAAAAAACCCAAGCCATTTTTCACCATTTTACCAGCAGAGAACCCCTCGCCCACCACCCTCAGGCAGTTTTTTGGTGGAGCTGCCTTTTGCCACTGCACCAGCCCAGGTCTGGCTGCAGCTTTTGTCCCTGCTCCTGCCTGTACAGCACAAATAAAAATCACCTGCCTGAGTCAGAGTATTCAAGGAGAAGCTGTACTCCTCGAGGCTGCAGCTTCGTTTGGCTGTGGAGGAAGGGGAAGAGGGTTGAAAAGAAGCAGTCGCTGTTCTGCCTTTTTAAAAAGTCACCTGGTTTTGCTCTTACCTTCCTCCAGCTTGGAGAAGGACTGGGACAGGGGCAGTGCATCTTTCATTGGGACCTTGTAGACAAGCAAAGAGGGGAACCTTGAAGAAATAGAAGAAAAGGTGATTCTTGCTCTGTATTGAGGTTCTGGGATCAAACCTTTATGGATTTATGTATGTCTTGTTGCCAGGATCACAGGAGGGCTGGATGTGGTGACATTATGAAATCAGATCCTTTACAGGGAGCTATTTATCCCTCTCCAGCTGAGATCCTGTGTCTGGCCCTCACACCAGGCATCTTTTTAGGGATGAGGAAGTGTTGAAACCACTCCTCATCCCATATTTTACAGTTACCTCTCCTGACGGGCTGCACCGGGGAAAATCTTCAAAATCTCAGCATGCAGGACATCGGAGCTCTCTGGATCCTTGACCTTGATTTCCAGGAGATACCCTTTGCCAAACTTGTTCTTCAGGTACTGGATGGAGCCAATGCACCTGCAGGGCAGGGAGGAACAGAGATGACTGAAATAATTGTCTCCTCACCACCTGCTCCTTCCCAAGAAGGGAACCTTGGGAGCACTTCATAAAAGCAGGTGAGGCTGGAGGAGAAGCTTGGCCATGGTTTAGTTGATGAGGAGGCCTTAGGTTAGGTCCTAGGTTGGACTTGACGATCTCAAAGGTCTTTTCCAAGCTAGTTCATTCTGTGATTCTGTGATTTCCAGCTCAGCCAGGTGCTGTCACCCACCGGAGCTGCCCGGCCACCAGGATGGCCACGCGGTCACACACGGCCTCTGCCTCCTCCATGTAGTGCGTGGTCAGGACGGCTCCCGACTCCTTGGTTTTCAGGGCATCCCGAATCGTTTTCCTGAGGACCGCAGTGAAAAGAAAAGAAAAAAATTAAAGTCTAGCACTCCCTAGAAATATCAGACATTGTTCCTATGCCTTTGTCCATCCAAATGCCTCGCCCCTAAAGTAAGAATAAAATTTCCACATGCAGCAACTTTAGATCAATGAGCACATGGTAATGCCTCGAAATAATGACAAAAAATACTTTTGACTCGAGTCTCTTTATGAAATCTTCCAAATCCCATTTAGGACTGTCCTGAAGCTTGCAGAAAGGATGAAGGCAAAATGGGTTTTTTCTCTCCTTGCTCATTCTTGAGCTGGAGAGAGACAAGAAATTATTTTCCAATAGAACCATTGGCACGTGAGGGACAGCACCATCAATGGATGGGGTAAAACCCTTTTTATGTCATTTTAACATCAACTTTTGGCTTCCCACCCCTTTCCCACCGTGGCGGCCCAGTGCCTGGGTTCCTGCTCACCAGACACGGCGCTGCCCGTTGGGATCCATGCCGGTGGAGGGCTCATCCAGGAGCAGCACGGCGGGGTTGCCCAGCACGGACAGCGCCACACACAGCTGTGACACGGAAAAGGGGCTCAGCCAAACCTCCCACACACCCTGGCACCGTGTCCACACAGAGCTGTGCATGGTGCCTCCTCATTTCTGGGAGCTCTGATTTATGGGAAAGGTGGGAAAGGCTCATTTCCATCACCCCACCCAACCCGGTGCTCTCCCGGGGAGCTCAGGGCACAAGCTGGTTGCTCCACTCAGGAAGGAGAGCTTTAATTAGTGCTTGAGCATTGCAGTGCTCATTATAGGTAACCCAAAACACACCTTCCTGGTTATCCCAGCAGGTAATTTTCTGACTTTTTTGTTTAAGTAGTCTTGAAGCTGCAGAGCATTCACAATTCTGCAGGGAAAGGGAACAAGTGAAAAAAGAACATTTTTGTTATTCTAAATCAATACTCTCATCAAGGGTTCCCAAAATGACAAAAAAAAAGAACTTTTCTTCCCTTGCTCTTGACTCCTGCTTGTTTTCATTAAATATTTATTGTGTTATTAAAATGCAAGTGACTGTTTGAAGCAAAGTGTACTGAGTAAGCCACAAGCGCTTTTCTAAATCCATCATCAGTGTCAACAGCACTACTGACACTACTGTCAGCTGAGCAGGCAACACTGCAGCACCCTTTCTTGTGGTGCCAAACTCCAACATCAGAGATTTCAGAAAAGCTGCCCAAAGATAACATTCTTAAAAGGGCATTAGTGCTGAATTTATCCCCACCAAATGCACTTAGGAAAATTGGAGGTTTTCTTAACCCACTCACTGCACAGTGAGTGGGTTAAGCATTTTTGCAGCTGAGTTTCCTGAGTTTCTTTCAAGGTTTCCTCTGGGAATTTTGACTCTCTGCTCTCCTCCCCATGACCAGGGGGTGGAACATTGACCATCCCAACCCTCCATCTGTACCTGTCCACAGCAGCAGCCGTGTCCTCCTTGCACAGCCCCTTCACGGCCGCGTAGACCCTCAGGTGCTGCTGCGGGGTGAGGTCCGGCCAGAGGGGGTCCTCCTGGGGGCAGTATCCCAGGAATGCAGGGGCCTGCTCCTGGAGCTGGGAGCCTCCTCCGTCTCCTCTCTTCATCAGCACCTGCACAACCAGGCTGGGCATTGTCCTCTCACACAGTGCAAGGGGTGGTTCAGGGGAGGATTATGGGATACAGTGGGGTTAAGGTGAGGAAACCCACGTGGAGGGAGTGATTTCACACTCTTCTTAAATAGAAACATGTCAATCAGGGCAGATCCAACAGCTTATCAAAATCAGAAGTAGCTCACAGTAATTTTATCAATACATTATTTAATTTAATAGCACGATGAACTCGATTAAAACCTTGATCACTAATAATGCTTTGACAAAAATTGTAGCCTTGACAAAAATGATAGCTTAGCCTAGGTGCAAGGTTTGGATTTTTTTCATGGATCCATCCCCTTTCCTCCAGATATCTCCTACCTGCCCAGCAGTCAGGGTTGTCTCTCCAGTGATCATTTTGATAGCTGTGCTTTTCCCAGCTCCGTTGGGCCCCAGAAGTCCTAACACTTCTCCTGCAATCAATACGTGTAATTTCTTAGGACTATTCTCCATTCAAGAAATATACCATACACAGTCCCACAAAAGAAAAAATAGAAAAGACAGCATGCAAATATCAAAAATCATATAAACCAAATAAAGTACATGCTGAGAGAGCCCATGAGATTTCAACTCAAACTGGTGTGTGAATTGATCCCAGGAGCTGCTGCTAAAGCAATCCCCTCTCCCCAGGATCTGCATTATTTTAGATATGGACAGCCACAGGTAATTAATAAAATGCACCCACACCAAGTTGTTCATTAACATATCAACCTCAGACTGAAGGTGCTTTAACAACAAATAGAACAAATAGATTTGACCTCTCTGTCCTTGCTCAGGTAACTGAGGATCTGCGGGGAATTAGCTCGGGGTTCAAGGAGACAGTCCCAGTTCTCACCTTTTTTTACACAGAAGGAAAGGTTTTTGGTGGCTGTTTTCTTCTTCTTCTTCTTCTTCTTCTTCTTCAAAAATGAGCCAGCTTTCTTTACTTTATATTCCTTGCACAGATTGCTGACTATAATGACTGATTTCTGAATGCGAGGAGGAAGAAACAAGGCGAATTTATTATCTTAGACAGCATTAATCCTTCAGCTACATTTTCCATTTAAAAGGCAGAAAACCTTCTCAAGATCTTTGTTTTATAGTTCACCAGGAATATGAGGTGCAACAGGACACTTTATTGTCCAGGTTCCTCTCAAGAGCTTTCTTCTCCTGATCAACCCACACTTTTGGGAGTTTGATTTTCCCAGTGAGAACAGCACAGCCAGAGCATCGGCCTGCCCTGGTTTGTGTTTTACCAGGTACAAAATCAAACAAAACAAGAAGGACAACACTCAGGGGTACCTCCTCCTGACTCGGAGCCACCATGGCATTTCTCACTGCTTCCCTTTCAGCTCTAACATCTTCATCTTCATCCTCGAGCTCCTTGGGGTGCTGCTGGCTGCTTTCTTTTCTTGGGGAAATCCTAAAAACCCACCAGATTTGGCTTAGGATTTTGTTCTTTTACCTTTGTTCTCTATCAGTGCATTTTGGGCAGACCAAGAGTGAATTTCTCCATGATTGAATTTATACTATAACTATTGCTATTCATATTACAATAATTCTTTCTGATTTTATACTACTACTACTATTATTACTGATAATAGCAATGACAATAATAAAGAATATTTATAATCTTTCTTCTTTGTACCAAAAAGAAGCTGGTACATCCCACAGCATAGGCAACATCCTGTGAAGGCACTAACAAACCTGAAAGCTGTTTTATATTATTACACCACTGTCGTATTTAAGGGGCTATTTAAGTCATTCAGAAATCACCATAATAAAAAAAAATTAAAAACGAGCACAATTGCAATGATGTTTTCAAGGAGAAGCAGTGGGGTAGGAGTTTAGATCTCACATGTGCATGTGTGTTGATACAAACCTAAATATTGGGTCCTGTCTCAGCACTGCTTTTCCATATTTTAACTCCAAAAAGCGAAGAAGAAGAATGAAAGCCACAGAATGGATGTAAGGCTGAAAAACAGAGGTGCCACATTAGCAGCCTTGCCTTCCCTCCCACCACAGCTGGCACTGAGGTGGTAGCAGTGCTATAAAATACATGGGGGAAACGGAATATGGGAAAATGGAGGCCACTAACACCAAAACTCAGGGTAATCAGCACTGCAGAAAACTCTAAGGGCAGGAAAACCCCAATTCATAAAATAACAGGGCAGCATGAAGTGATCTGGGCTTATTTCATTTTGCCTTGCCCATTTCAAAGGTGTGAAATTATTTTAGCAGAGGGGCTAAAATGTCATCCAGACCCACCCAGATCCTCCTCCTGCTTCCTCATACCTGAGGAGGGGGTTTAGGAGATCCACATTCCTAAATAAAAGCAGTGTTAAATGTTTTCTTACTGCAAAGACAGCAAACAGCACATCACTGTCTGGAGCTGTACGAGATGTCTCAGTGTCCTCCAAGAAAATCTGTAAGAATAAAAAAATTCACAATGAAGAGCTGTAATTCCTTAGTATCATTCTGGTTAATGAAGTAATGTTCAAAAATGCTTTGAAAATTTGCAAAACTTCTGATTCACCCCTAACATTCACATAGAGATGAACAAGTGCAGATGCTTGATTTTGGGAACCTTGGTCCTGCACCAGAACAGGTCACAGCTCTCAGTACCTGGACCAGACTCTCCTTCCAGATGTCCTATCCCAGGAAAGATCTGGTCTCCTCTGCTTTGGGTCCCCTGGTCCTCTGCTTTGGAGAAGAGGTGGGGGTGAGTGGGACAGGACAGAGGAAGGGTCTCTTGTCCTTGGACTTTACCCCTCAGTAATTTATCATTTATCAACAGTGTTTGTTGCACCACAATGGGGGGTTTGTTAAATTCTCAGCTGACTTTCCACCACTCCCCTCAGCTGACACAGAGTAAAGCCCCTTGTGAGTGCTCTTAATTCTCACTCAGGTTTGTTCTATGCAAAGTCAGATTCATGGCTTCAGATTTTATCTTAGGATTGGTCAGGCCACGTTGATGGACTTTGTGGCTGCTCCATCCTTGGCATTGTCCAAGGCCAGCTTGGATGTGGCTTGGAACAACCTGGTCTAGTGGAAAGTGTCCCCTCACATGAGCTTTAAGGTCCCTTCCTAACCAAACCATTCTGTGGTTCCATTCTATGACTCTGCATGGAAAGAATTAGGAGTTTTTACCCAACCTGCAGTCACAGCTGCACAAGAAGGAGCCCCCAGCCCTAATGAATAGCTGGAAAAATGAGATCTGAGCTGAAACAGTCACTAACAATGCACTCTGGAATATCCCACCCAGGATGAGCCTTCCCAGACTGCAGCACGCAGTTACCACCAGACTTTGGTCACAAGGACCCAGGCTTGTGCTTTGGCCTCTCCTTGCCCAGAACCACCACTCACCTGCTGGCCATCGATCACAAAACCCATCAGGGGGTACATGGGAACCAAGAGGGACAAAACATAGAGGGAGGTGCTGGCGCTGCCCACGAGATCCAGGATTCTGCTGATGAAAAGAGAAATAAAGCACACCTGGAAATAAAACAAGAGGGTAACTCAGCTGATGGGAAGGGTTACTCACTGCTCTTTAAAATTGTGTGTCTAGCTCTGCAATTCCCTGTTGAATTTATAAAAATTGACAAAAAATGAGAAAGATGAGAGGCAGAGAGGGCTCAGGAGATCTTCAGCTGTCTCTGCCTGAGGGTTGGCTGCTGCTTTGGGCCAGCTGGAGAGACTTCTTCCCAGGGACAGGGCTGCTTCAGGCAGAAAAATCAAACACGGGATCCCATTCTGTTCGTTCCCATCCCAATCCATGCCAAATCATCCATCTCCTTCCAGGTTGGGCTTGGATGATCAGTGCTAGCCTGATGGCTCCTGTCTCAACACTTTACATCTCTTGGATGTGGGGTGTTCAGCAGAGTGATAAATTTTGCCTCCATTCCTGCACCAGTTCAGGTTAGATCCAGGTATTTCCCCGTGTCACAGCAGGATTCCGGGAACAGAACACAGTGACACAAATTTAATACAGAATTGGCTGCTATGAAACACACCCAGATTTATGTTCCATATCTCTACCTGGTGTTTTGACACCTAGCTCATCCTTAAGATCTCAAAATGTCTGCAAACCCTGCAGTGCAGTATCCAACCATGTGCTCACCACTATCAGGATAAAAGACCAAAGATCACAGCTCCATCCTTTGCGAGAGTTGAAGGAGATCACGTAGATTAAGAGAACGAGGGAAATTCCATAACCCAACGTCCCCACGACCTACAGGGCAAAAAGGCTTTTGTTGGAGAAAATGGAGTGATGTAAACCACCAGAAACCCATCTATAGCAATGGGGATCAGTGGAAATGATCCCACAGTAAGATCAGGGCATTTAGAAATTACCACAATCCTTTACTCTGAGGTGTAAAGGATGTATTAAGGCAAGATTTATTCCTTTTATTTCCAGCTGGAGAAACCGAAAAGGTAGGAGGTGAAACAAGAAGGTCAAAGTGTTCCAGAACCATATGCACCCACAGTGTCTCACCTACCCCCTCCCAAAAATATTTTCCCTCAATCCCTCCCAAGCAGACCAACAGGCACCAGAATGGGACGTACCAGCAAGAAGAAGGTGCTGGCGCTGCCAGCAATCTTGTTGCTCATGGCAAACTGGAGCCCAAACATGGAGAAGAGCAGGATCCAGCAGAGTGGGATGTCCACCAGTGCCTGACCACACCAGTAGGCCGAGGGAAAGAGCCCCGAGATGCGCAGCTGGGCACGAGCTCCCGTCTGGGAAGGCACAATTTGAAAAGGTAGTTTATTGTCGGTGCCTGTGTGGCCAACTGCACCCGTGGCAATGGCCCCAGGGAATGAAAACGGAATAAAATCTGTCACCACTGTGATTCTGGGCTAAGATTCGACCTCGTTTTGTCTTTTAATATTTTGTGCTGGCTGCAAAACTTCTCATGGATCAAAACACCCCAAGCTGCCAATCATAGGGCTGGACTCAATTACCTCAGAGGTGTTTTCTAGCCTAAACTATTCCCTGATGCTGTACTCAAACATCCTTCTGGCAATGCAGCTGTAATCCCTTCTGCCCACCCCAAACCTGCTCCGTTTCAAGGAATTTACCTTACAATCCTGTGTGTAGCCCATTGCAAAGTGAGGAGGAAAACCAGGGAACAACAGCAGCATGTAAATGAAGTAAACGAACATAAAATAATCCCAGTATCGTGGACTGAACAGCTGAAAACACAAGAACAAAGCATTTGCGGAAAATGCCTACCACTCATCTTACCATTGATCTTACTGCATTTCTCTTGGATTACAGGGCAGTATGAACAGTCAGAGGGGTTTGAAACCACATTTTGGAAGGTTTTCCTGAACCAGAGCCCTGAAAAGTGCTTGCTGGTGAGGAGAGATGGGTGCTGCAGGTCCCACTTCTCTATCCCAGACTTGTGAGAAGCTCTCTCTTCCATCAACTGATGGGCCAAAGCTTGAATAATGTGCTGGAGAGAATAAGGAACCTCCTGGAGAAAACCCTCCCATCCACCCTCTCCATCCAGCAGCCCTTGAGACCCACATGGGAAAAATCAGATCTGGTTTTCCTGAAGTCAGATGTGATTTTTCCAGAGGCACCATGGAGGAAGGTGGATTTACATGTTCAGACAGCCCTACAAGGCTTCCTGTTAAAATCTGATGAATTAGTGAGACCTTAAACTGTTTTTTGACACCTTCTGGCTTCACTTACAGAGAAGAATGGGTGGCTCCAGATCTGGATGTGCTGGGTGGAGTTGAGGGTTCTCAGCAGGGCGTTGCTGATGATGTTTACCAGCACTGGGAAGCAGTTGATGGCCTCCAAGTGACACAGCACAGTGAACCTGTAGCTCTTCAAAGAGCAGGAAAACAAGGTGAGAACTCCTGGCTTTCCTCATCTGCAGGGAAGCAGTAGAAAAGGAGCACACCAGGAAAATCCAGGCCTGAAATAGCTTTGCTTATGCCTTGTTGGCTAAAAAACAAATTATGAGGTGTTGGAAGTCTGTATTGTTGTGCTAAAAATGTACATTTTGAGGTGGAAGGTCTCCTCTCAAGCATGGACTTTACTGCTCAAGACACTTCCTAATTTTTGTACCTGTGGCACAAAAAGTCAACAGGCCCATCCCACAGGGAGAGCTGATGGAGGCACCTTGCTTGATTGTTCAATTGTTGTGAGGAAACTGGAGGGAGAGAAGAAAAATCCTCACCTGACCTTCGCGGGAGACTTCTATAGCCCCGTTGTGTTGTAGTTCCTCTGTGATATTTTCCTCCTTTGCTATTTCCACTGTAAGATCCTGGCTCTGGAGCACATGGATGAAGTCATCAATGCCTGTGCCTGGTGTGAGGGCCAAAAGCAGAGGAATTATATCACTGGAAAACAAAAGAGTCTTTGATGGCTTGATTTTTATTTTTATTTTTAAATCCATGGCCACCAAACAAAACGAAAGGAAATCTAATAACTGTGGGCATCAGCCAGCACATGTGTGGTGGATCATTGCACGTTAATTTTTGGGAGCTAATGAGTTTCAGTCTGAATTGTTGCACTGTCTTTTTTTTCCCCCCAGCCTTTTCTGAGGTGCTACAAAATGAATTTTCTTTTGGGACTGTCTGATGAAGATATCAATGTCATTCTCTGGCCAAATAGCATGAAATAGCATCCATTCATGGGAATGTTGAAGGTGAAACTCTGAAAGCAGCCCATTAATTTGACTCAGCGTTAGTGAGCCTGGAGTGTGGTGCGTGCTTTGAAAATCCTACACTCTGAAATTGTTTGGATAGAGACCTGGATTTGTGGCAGGGAGAGAACCACGTCTCCATCTTACCTCACCTGCTCTGATATCCTCTTTCACATCTCTCGTCAGGATCTCACCAGCTGCTGAAGCCACAGTAGGCTGTGATTCCTCTCTTCCCTCATTAAAACCCCCATCCCCCCTTGGATCCTCTACATCTACAACCGTCTGCTCTGTCCTGTATTTTCCTTTGGAGCAGCAAGAAGCCCAGAACTGGGAAGGATGAGGGAAGGCTCATTGACCTCACCTGTGTGGTTGTAGACCAGCAGGGTGGTGGGCTCCAGGTAGGATCTCCTCCCCAGGGGCAAGAAGTACTGTGCAGGAGAGAGCTGCCAGGCACTCACACTCAGCAAGCCAGCCATCATGCACAGTTGCAACACCAGAGGAAGCAGAAAAACCCCATAGAGCAGCAAACTGCATTAAGAAAGAGATGAATAAACAGTCTGAGAAGAGATATTCAGCAGAAATGCGTTCAGAATGCATTTGTGTGTTGTTGTGTGTTCAGGTTACCCAATGCTCTGTTAAAGACTTCAGGCAATTTTCATAGGATCATGGAATATCCTGACTTGGATGGGACTCACAATGAGCATGGATCCAACTCCTGGCCCTGACACCACAACAACCCCACCCTGGGCATCCCTGGCAGCGCTGTCCAAACGCTCCTGGAGCTCTGGCAGCCTTGGGGCCGTGCCCATTCCCTGGGGAGCCTGGGCAGTGCCCAGCACCCTCTGGGGGAAGAACCTTTCCCTGATATCCAACTTCACTCTCCCCTGACATAAGTCCAGCCATTCCCCCAGGCCCTGTCACCAATGATGAGAGAATTTTATTTCCAGAAGCCTCAAACCTTGATCATTCACCAAATAATTCAAAATGTAGCAGGGAGAGGATCTCAGATTTGGAGTGCTCAACTTTTTAGGGCATGAAATGCCTTTCAGACTTCCTTTAGATACAAGTTTCTCATAAATCAGCATATTCCTTTAGTTCCTTGTGCCTCACCAGAGAACTCCAGCCTGAACACCAGTGGGGCCAAATGAGTTCAAACACTGGCAACATGAGAGAATTAAAAAAAAAAAAAATGCAGAGGAAGACTGAAAGTACTCTCTGTACACAATAACTTATTTTAAAACTCCCTCCATTTAATATAAAAGTATTTCTAAATGATTCTTTTCTTTGGAAAGAAAATGGGATTCTCTTCCATGAATTACTCAGCATAGAAATGAAAATGCACAAAAGGGAGATTTTGTGTTACTGGCACTGGAAAGGAAAAAACTTTCCCCTCCTCTGAGTGCAGATCATTCTCAGATCATTCCTAGCCAAGACCTCATATCAATTAATCCAACCTCATCGAAACTGGGGTGCGGAAATTGTCCCCCCGGTGTGACTGTGTCCACTTCCAGACCTCCAGGAGAGAATCCCTTTGGTACTTACATCGACTGCAGGGTCTTCACAGAGCTCTTGAGCTTGAGGAAGTGCACCTGTGCCATGGCAGAGACCTGCTGCCTCCAGAGGGCCAGGCCCTGGACCGACGCCTTCCTGGTGTCCGAGAGCAGCAGGGAGCCCGGCCTTGCCTCGTCGGGGCATTGTGGTCCTGCTTCTGCCCACTCCTCCCCAGGGATGTGCTCATCTGCAGAGAGTTTCCATGTGCAAATTTATGTCCAAGCCCAGCTTCTAGGCTGGGATTCATGAAAAGCTAAGAGCCGCCTTTGGAGGTTACTGCAGAGGAGCTGATCTCTTTGGCTGTGGGTTGTAAATTCACAGCCACGACTGTACCTTCTTGAATCGCTGTGGCTTCTCCCTCCAGCCTTAGGAACACATCCTCCAGGGTCGTCATGCTGACTCCATAGTTTATAATTCCCTGCTCAGAGCAGCTGTCGAGGCCACTGAACAGATCTGCAGGACAGAGACAAAATAAAGGCATGGACACAGATGTTCAGATGAGTCAACCTGACTGGAGCATCTCCAGTGACAGAGAAAGCAACAGAAGAAGGAACTGGATAAAGGAACAGGACACAAAGGTGTGGAGGAACACAAAACTGCCACAGCCACCCCTCATGGAAGATGTTTCCCTGCTTAGCACCAACATTTTGGACTGGTTTTCATCCTCTGTGGGATGGTCAGGCTGAAGTGATGGGCACGGTGGGTGAGGAGCGGGTATGGAGGAGCACAGGTTGTGTGAGGTTTTCTCTTATCTCTGTCTTTTCATTTAACAGGAAGAGAACTGAACTCTCAGTAACACCTAGCCCAGTTTAGCCTGCTGGGTTTGCCATTGCGAACAGTAGAAAAGCATTTGTTGCACAGTTTGATCTTAAATGTATGATAAAATTGTGGGGAAAACCCAGACTGAGACAGTCCTGATGCGATTCTGTAGAAAACCTCCCTTTGCCTTTCTCGTTCCCCACATTTGTTGTTATTTTTTTTCTCTATGGTTAATTCTCAGTTATTTTCACATACATTACCTGGGAATTTATTCACGTTTTCTAAAGGCAGTTTATATCTCAGTTCATACTGGCTGTGTCCTGAGAACGTGGCGTTGGGGATGTGCCCTTTCACCAGGGATGTCACATTCTCTAAGCCACAAGACTCACTGACGTGGATCCTGTTGCGTGGGAAAAAGACAGATGTGGAATAAAAACAACCCAAACAAAGAACAGCCACCATTTTATGGATGCATAAAAAGAAAACTCCACCAGTCTTCATTCATACCCTACTCTGGATTAACTAACCCTAACCCTTACTGCTGTTTCAGTTAATGTAGCTGAATCTGAATGCAGTTAATTTGCTTGTTTTGATGACATCTGCTCTAGGGTTTCATTAATTCTGGTGTCCCCTTGTACTTGCATGCTGCCAGATATTGTTGGGGCTGAAGGAGATACCTTAAATGATAGCAAATCCCCCATTTTTTCTTCAGGAACAGAGAAGAGCCAACGCACTTCAGCCTCCCGTGCGAGATAAAAGCCTTGCGGTCTAGAGGAAGGAAAATCCAAAGGAATTCATAGTGCAGAGCAGTTGTTCCCATCTTTTGGGGCTTTGTGCTCCAGGGTTATCCTGCAGGATGCCCCAGACAGAGCCTGTGCTCACCTGCCAGGATATCGGCCTCATCCATGAACTGGGTGCTGAACAGGATCACCCGCCCCGCCTGCTGCTCCCGCAGGAGGCTCCACACCTGGTGCCTGGAGAGAGGATCCAGCCCAGCCGTTGGCTCATCCAGGAGCAAAACCTGCAGGAAGGATGGAATCAGACATTCCTCATTGCTGGAGCAGCTGCACGTCTTTGGGGTTTGGTGTTCTGAAGGCAAGAGACCCAGGGCATCTTTTAGACAAGGGCAGCTGTTCTGTGGGCTGGGAGGGGTCAGGGAACTCTCTCTGCTTCAAAACGTGACTGGCAAGGTGGGTTATGAATGAAACAACAAAAGAAAATATGAAATGTATTCATTTTAATAATTATGAGCACTTTAAAGAAGTCTGAAATCCTAGACCCAAATACATGCCCAGGGTTTTAGTCATGTCAGACCTGAATATTCCCAATTTCACAGAGCCATGCTGTCCCAATATCACAAAGCCTGCTGCTTTACCTGGGGGTTTCCAAGCATGGCTATTCCGATGGATAACTTCCTCTTCTGCCCACCACTCAGTTTCTCAGCTTGAGTGTCTTGAATGTTGCTGATATCCAGCAGTTCCAGAATGTTTTGCACCTAGAACAGCACAAGGATGTCCATTCTCAGCAGCCATTGTCCTCCCATCCTTTATTAGGGTGGATTTAGATTTATAGCAGGTATCAGGAGGAAATCCTTCCCTGGGAGGGTGGGCAGGCCCTGGCACAGGCTGCCCAGAGAAGCTGTGGCTGCCCCTGGATCCCTGGAAGTGTCCAAGGCCAGGTTGGACAGGACTTTGAGCTTCGATTTTCAGAAGGTCCAGGTGGATCCCTTGAGCTTCCCAGTGCAAAAGGAGCCACTATGGAATGGTGGGGAACACACTCACCTCTCGCTCTACCTCTTTGGACTTGATGCCCTTGATTTCTGCAAAAGTTTTCAGGTTTTCTTTCACTGTCAAGACCTCAAACTGTGTGTTGAACTGCGGGCAAATCCCGATCATCCCTCTGATCTCCTCCCTGTCTCCCATTTCGGAGAGTCTGTAGTTGTATATGGTGGCAGAGCCTGTTCACCGGGATAAATGGGATGAGGGGGAATGAATTGATCTTTACAGATTTTGGATCAAGGCCACTCCATCCCAGCCTTCTCCTACCTTCTGAAGGGAAGCTGAGCCCACTGAGCACGTTCAGCAGCGTTGTCTTTCCAGCCCCACTGTGGCCCAGCAAGGCCGTGATCTGACCCTCATAAATGTTTAAAGACAAACCTAGAACAAAAGTAACACCAAGTTTGGGAAGAAATGAGGCTTGAATTGCCCTCACTCACTGCCAAAAGCAAGAGAAGTCAAGAAGTACAAGAATTAAGTAGTAATAACCAGCACTGAGCAGGGCAAAGCTCTGCAGATCTTTAACTAAAGGCATATGGGGTGGGTCCGTATTTAGCAGAAAAGACAGAAATAAAACAATTTTAAAAAATAGAAATATTTCTTCTCTTTAGTCTTATTAAAAACAGAAATCAGTAAAAGCTGAAAAAAACAGTGATCAGTCACATCAATTAATATTTGACATAAATTTTCAAGCAATGCAAGTGCTTTTTTTCATTGACTGACTGTACAATGGTGTTTCCTTGTCTTTAACAGGAATCAATCCCACAGCCTCCTTACCTCTTAAAGCTTCTGTCTTCTTGTCCTTCTTTTTATAGGCTTTTTTAATATTGTGGAGCCTAAAAGGAAGGTAAGGAGGTTATTCTTTGGGGAGTTCTGTAAATGCTCTTCCCTGATGCCCTTTTACATTCCTATGGCCCTCAGGTGACAATGACAGAAATGGCATGGAACAAATAGGAGGTGCTGGAAAACAATGCTGAGATTCACAGGTTTGACAGGCCCTGTGCCCAGGTGTGAACATCACAACCTGGCACCAAAAATGGGGCACCAAGACTGGCAAAGACAAGGCCCAGCCCATCGCAACAGAGGACAGGTTTACAGAAAAAAAACCCTGTTATTTTTTTAATCTAAATTTACCTATATTTCATCATTAGTGACCAGTCTGAATTATCTTTTTATCGCTAGATTTTCTCAGTGAAACATTTTTATCTCTAATTTTTCTCTGTGAAACAGTGTTTTGCAAGAGCTTCATGAACATGAAAACTGCCTGGAAAAGTCCAACCCGAGCTGATGGAAGGAGCGGGGATCAGTGGGAGCACAAAACCAGAGCTACCAGGCACCAGCAATTCCTTCTCTCTTAACCTGATGGCCTCTTTCCCCAGGAATTCGGGGGGCACAGGTTCTACATCATCCCCAAGGAGCTCCTCAGGGTTCGCTGTGGATCTGGGCACGTCCGTGGTGGAGCCTCTCCTGCTCTTCCAGTACGAAGCCTTCAGGCAGAACAGAGGAGGGTCTGGAATCCCATATTTGCCTGCCAGGAAAGCAAAAAGATGTTCTGTCACTAACCAAAGGCACAGCCAAGACACCATCCTAGACTAAACATTTAGGAGATTCAAGTAAGTACAAAATTGGTGCTTTTTCCAGTCAAAAGCCCCCGTGTTTAGAGCAGAGGTAGAGGAGACCAGAAGGTTGGATTCAGGCCTTTCTCTAATGAATTCAAGACTTTATGTATTACATTATGACATTGTAATCTCATAAATAGTTCAACAACAGCATAATTAGAAAGAGAAAATGTTGAATAATTTGTTGTCATTGATTCTGTGAATTGCCAGCATGCGCCAGTCACAGAAAAGTCACTCCACAACATAATACATTTCTTTTAGTCCAAACCTTGTTTTAGTTGACTCAGAGAATGGAGCAGCCCATCATTTCCTTGATATATCCCATGCAGTCCATGTAAATAAAAAGAAATCATTCCTACCTGGCAGAATTTTGTCGAAATACAGAGCCAACAGCATGTACAAGACTGAGTCAAACACCAGCAATACGTATGTTGAAAATAAAAAGTATGCTTCCTCCATAAGGTTGGAAAAGGAGAAACCTATTCCATATTTCTCTAAATTGAAAATCTGAAATAAAGGAGAAAGAAGAATGAATTTCAGGCCGGAAAAAAATGCACATGACATCGAACCATGGCTGCAACTGTTTGTTAACCCAGAAATAATCTGCAGTACTGACCAACTGCTCTTATTTTCCTTCTAAAGGGGAAGGGGAATAAATTTACTCCATGCAGAGATCTTAATGCTTTCATCCAGAATTTTCCAGAACAATCCAGAAAGAGAAGAAAAGATCATAGTTTTAGAGGTCAGTTCAGGAAACCTGGTATTGGCACCTTTGATGTGACAGAGTCACGACAAAAATGATCTAATTTCCATAATGATTGATGTAACCATATGGTGAATTAACAAAGTCAGTCTCTTCTTCTGCTGGTGCAGAAATCTCCTCTCCCAGGCAGATTTTTTATATATATATATATCAAGAAATCAAATATTAGATTACCAGAGCTAGAAAGAGATATGGAGATATGACTAATGGAAAACCGTGAGACTGCAATTTATCCAAGGTGGGGCTGGAGGAAGGGCAGCAGCAGCAGGAATGCAGAGCTGGATTTGCACAGTCCCTGCTGCCAGGAGGAGGGGAGTGGCTGGGCAGCCAAGGATGCTGTCCCTGATGCTCCCGAGGATAATGGGGCTGTTGTGTGCAGGGATGGGGCTTCCTCGGGGTCATGTGGAAGCTGCAGAAGTGCACAACAGCAGATTTTTTTGTGCCGGGGGCCCTGCTTGTCTCTGCATTCATCTAACTTCAAAGCAGGGGAAGGGGATGGGGGCGTTGAAGCTCCTCAGTGCTGCCCAGCAAGAGCTCAGCTCACGTGGGGGCTTTGAAACAGGCTGTGGAGATGAGTGAAAAATGCCTGAAGGTTTTACAGCTGGATTCTTGAGCTGAGGGTAGGAATTCCTGTGCCTTTCTCTACCATCAGGGGAAGGTTTGAAACACAGATTTAGAAGAAACAAAGATTTTAGTTATAGGCTAGCTGTGTTGAAATTAGTTAGAATAGGAAGGAATTTGGGCCCAGCTAGAGTTAATTAAAATAGTTAAGAGAGCTGGACCTGAAATGGGTTTTAAGATGTTAGTAACTTAGCGGTCACTAAAGTAACTAGGATTGTTAAAGTTCAGAGAGGCAAAAAGGTCAGAATGAGGAAGATGAGCATACTTCATCTTTTTAAGACCACTGACCCAATTCAAGACCACCACTCAATTCAGGACACACACTATGCATGCTTAATGACACTGAAGCTCATTTCCATACGAAGCGGAGAATGGGAGGTGTTAATGTTATGAATATGCATTTGTATTTTGGATATTCATAATTTTTGTAAATAAAAAGCTTTGTGTTTGCTTGTATCGGGCCCTGCATCTTAGGGAGCTATCCCACGCAGTGCCTGGCGCCAAATAAAACATGCACTTTCTAACTCTAAACTGTTAGAGAGTTTTTGTCTGTCTCAGTTAGATGTCGATATCAGATCGATATTCATATTTTGGTAAGTCAGGTTCAGCTGCCCGTACCTTGGCAATGCCAGTGTTGAATGCAAAAGGACACATGAGACCAAGAAACCACTTCAGTGGCTCTGGGACATCTTCTATCAGCACCGCCAGGCTCAGGAATCCAAAGATAAAGATGATGAGGAACCCCACGGAGCTGACAAGCTTGGAGGTCCTTAAGAGGGAGCAGAGCATGAAAACCAGGTGGATCTGTAAGAACAGAAGTTTCCTTCAACCACTGAAGGAAGTAAATATCCTTAACAGCAGCACTTCCATTTGCCAGGCACCAGATCTCTGGTGAGCTGAGTCTGTATAATAAAATCCACTAAAGCCCTCCTTAGTGGGTTGAGCTGAGTTTCAAGCTGGGCCTTTTGTATCCAAACAAGGGCCTGTCAGCCCTTCAGGCTGCAAATCAAATCTCTGCTGCTGGCCTAGAAAAGCCACTCAGCTGTTCCAACCAGCGTGGCCACACAAACATCCTGAGAACTGTGCAAAAGGCTCTGGAGCAATGCTTAGGCTCAGCAGCATGGTAATAAATCATGCGGTGAGGAAATCTGGCTTTAAAGCCTGACTTACACACGCCAGGCCATAGAGGAAAAACAGGAGTGAGACTGCAGGGAAGCTGCTGGTGTAGAAAGGCTCCCACAGCACGAGGGCCGTCAGCAGGCACGAGAAGATCAGCACATAAAGAGAGTACAGCAAACTCCAGGAGAGCCTGGGGAGGGAAAGGCACCATCACCCTTGTGGTTCATTAACAGCCCTTGTTACAGTTTCATCTGCAGGTCAGAATCATTTTACATTTAGTTATTAGTTATTAGTTTTTTTCCATGGAAGTAATTTCTCTTTCACATCCTCAGAGCAGACGGCCGATCCAGCTTAGGAGGAAATACCCCAGGGAGAAGAGGACACCACTGCCATGCTCAGCCCTCTGCTTTGTCCTTCCAGTACTGGAGAAAAGTTATGAACGCATTTAACTGATTAACTGACTGCTCAGGTGCCCAGGAACTGACAGATTTTTGGGAAACA
The DNA here is from genome assembly GCF_017639235.1 of Corvus kubaryi. NCBI lineage: Eukaryota > Metazoa > Chordata > Aves > Passeriformes > Corvidae > Corvus > Corvus kubaryi. The sequence continues at coordinate 28,266 of NW_024581872.1, read as the reverse complement.
CATTCCAGTTAAAGAAGAACTCACCAAAATGCAATGTCCTGCAGCCCCATGGTCCTCATCAATACTTTGAGCTTTTTCTTTTCTCGTGTAACATTCCTCGATAAGAAATACATGAAGGGAAAGAAGCACATCACAATAACGACCATGAAATAGCTGTACTCCAGGCTGATGGAGAAGAGGATGCTCTGGGACTTCATTCGGACGCCAGCAATGGATTTCATTTCTTCCCAAACAGAATGATTTGCCACCATCTATAGGAATTCAACGTCAATAGATCAGCATTTTGTTTATTTTCTGCTGTGAGGTCCATTTGTATAAGGAATGTTCTGCTTCATCCTCCTTGCATTGACTTGTTAAAGCAGCTTTATTTTCTGACAAACCCCTTGCTATCCCCATGGTACAGTTTGCCTTTCCTGTATCATATTTAAAATAAAAGGATGCCTCCACCAGTTCCTAAATTGGATTTACCTCTATAATAGCAGCATCAATGCTGGACTGCAGGGACAGGAAGCCTTTGTACCAGTACTTGGGGCTGTTGCAGTACTTCGGTGAGAACTCGTAGCAGCTGTCTGCAAGGCAAAGGGCATCACACGAATGAAAAGTAATTAGGTTTTGCTATTAAACGTGATGACAAGAACGCATTGGCACTGTGGGAAACTCTTCAAATGAATGGTGACAAAAAATAACCCCAGACCAAAACACCCAAACCCCCAATTTATTCCATCACTTAAGAGTCATGAATTATTCCCACCTGTCCACTCCAGGCAACCACCCCGAAATTCTCATTTCGCGTTACCTATGTATCCAAAGACTTCATTGGGAATAACCACGTGGCTAGTGGGAAACCTGAGTTGGTAGGAGAGGTTGTCCTTAAATACAACCCCTATAGTTTCCTCATTTGAAATCCAGGCTTTCTCCATGGCTCTCTCATCATCCAGTTCCTCCAATTTTATACCTGTGGAGCATCAGGAAAATACTGCCATGAGATTTTGTGAGTCTGGAAATGTGTCCGCAGCACTGAGGGAATGTTCTGCTTTCTTAGCCCTGCAACTCCTCCTTTTCCAGTTCTCACCGGACAGGGAGGCAGCTCCAAATAATTCACAATTTACCAATTGAGAAGAAATGCACCTCCAAAGAGTGAACCAAGGTCTTTTAAAAGAATTAGGGAATATTAGGTAAGGCAGAGCTTTACAGTTCAGAAGGGCACATGGTCTCACAGGTAGTTTAAATCCTGGAGAAGAAATATTTGTGAAAACGGAGGATTTAGGATGAATTTTCTCTCCTGGTCAAAGGTGTTAGAGAGCAACTAAAACACAGCATGCACACAATAGGTTAAATAATGACAAAATTCAATATTTAAAAAGGAAAACCCACCTGTCATGACAGAGCTGGAGGCCACTTTATTCATGATGTGCCTCGTGGTGGCAGTACCGGGGGTGAACATGATGGTGACCCCGGTGGCATTGAAGGCAGGGTCATCCAGGTGCCCCAGGTGACTGTAGGGCACTTCGGGGTAGGGGACTAGCACCATGAACGAGGACGCGATGAACACCAGGAGCAGGAAGAGCAGGGACAGAATCCACTCCTACACCAGGGAGAGCAGGGAGAAGAATTTCGTGGCAGTATAAAAATATGTTCTTTGTGGGGTTAAAATACAAACAAGAGGAATTCAGTCTTTGTGGGATTAAAATACAACCAAGAGGAGCTCAGTCACACCAGTTTCCAGGATGTTAATGAAGAGACTCTTTGCAGTGTGCCCATCACCTGCTCCAAGAGCCCATCTGTGCCCTCATTTGTCACAAACCAGACATAAATATCACCAGTTAAAAAAAAATTCAAGTCTCCAAGTGTTCATTACCAGCAAGGCTTCTCAAAAGTACTTTAAGTTCTGATTTTACCCAAAGAAATTGGTGTTCAGGGGCAGGCAGGGATTGGGCACTCTCAGTAGTTAGCTACTATTTTGGTTTAATTTTTAATTCTTTCTTACCTGAAAGCTCTGCATCTTCATCCTCCACTTGACCAGGACATTTTTCCACAAGAGAATTTTAGTTTGCTGGAATACACTTACACTTCTCTGGAGCGTCTTCATCTTTGAACCTAGAGACAATTTCTTCTTGAAAATTGCTTTCAAATACAGCAAAAAGCTCAACCAGCAGCAGCTGCTTTTAGTTGCACAGTCCTTGCAGATGTGCAGTGGCACTTTCTCTCCCTTTTTACAGCAAGAATAAACTCAGATGTTGTGTGCTGAGCACAACCGCCCCCGCAGCACAGGGTCCAAGAGACCTCCTCACCCTCAACACACTCCAACCCTCACAGCTCAGCAGCAAACGCTGCTAAAAATCAGAATTTCAGGCTTCCATGCTGCAGCACGGGGAGTTTGGGAGGAGTTACTGATGAAATAAAAAAGGGAGTATCACATTACATGACCTAATCGGCTTGGGTGGGCTTCGTAGACAAGGAACAACAACAATTTTGTTAATTAAAATCCCTAAAATCCTTTTGCTTGTAATTTTAATGTGCTGTAGGCTCAACACCAAGAAATGTTGAGCAACTCCTGGCTGTGGTGTGAGCTGAACTCTTTTGGAAAACAGCATCTGTTGAAGGAAACTCAGAGCCATGAGAGAACAAATTCTTGGAAGTGCGTGGGAGAGACGGCACTGCTGGGTTATTCACGAAAAATCAGAGAAAAAACCAAATGGCCACGAGCACACACTGATGTGTTACCCCAAAAGACAGGGCAGATCCTCCAAATGACACGGTCAAAGCAAAACAAAGATTATTTTGCCTGGTTAATGCTGGTGGTGGGAACTGAAAGAAGTAGAGCATAAAGCTGCCTGTCAGATTTCTGCAGATGAGATATCTGCTTATTAACCGTCCATAAAATAATCATGAGGACCTTTAATGAGCACAAGGATGAAGCACCTCTATGCAAAAGAGCTCTGCTTACACGGCCAAACTGCTCTGCTGTCACATCTGTAGCTAAAATCTCCTTTTAAACAAAATCCTGATCTTCTCTAAGTGATTCTCAGGTAGAAATATCAGAGCTTTTACAGATCTAATCCTTTCAAGCCTTCCTGTCATAGGGAAGGAAGATTTATGTTGTCCTGTTCCCCTGGGGCTCGAGTCCTCATGGTGCTGACAGGCAAGACAGAGTTTATCTTCTTGCAAATATTTCTACTCAGCCCTCACGGGCTGAATCTCTGTGTGAGGAGACAACAGGCGCTGGGATGCTGGAAAAGCAGCTGTGGCAAAAGGGCAGCCCAAGGTGCCTGCTGGGAACACTTGTCCTGGCACTTTGGGAGGGTGAGGCAGGGATGCCAGCTCAGGTGCAGGAATCTCCTGGTTTGCCTTCATCTCTAAACAGGCTTTGTTTCTTACAGATGATCCCACTAATCCCAGGTATATAAAAATTTGAATTTAGCCTGTGTAATAACATCTAGATTTCCCTGAGGAAAGTGGGGATTTAAAGTTGCCATCTCTTGGTTGCTTTTTCAGCCCCCAGAAGTGAGGATTAGGATGTTGTGTGTCACCCGTGCACATCTCCCCCCTGACACAGGGTTTGTGTCACAGCTAAAGCAGGTTTCCAGTTTGTTTTGATATGGAGTAACCTCGACAGGCTGACACCCCCAGGAGATCCTGGCTGGAATGGAGAGCTGGCACACCAGGAGCTCATCCCAGACGTCCCGCATGCCCCTCGTGTGGTCACCCCTCAGGGCTGACTGACCCTGGCCGTGCTGCTGCAGAGTTTGGGCAGCTGGGGGAAATGCAGTACAACTGATTTCTTTGCTCCTGTGATACTTCAGGGGGAATTTTTAAGAGCATAAGACAGACAGAACTTCCAAATTCAAACTTTAGCCTGCATTGGAGGTAGGGAAAGAAATCTGCTCCTTGTATGTCCTGGATTACTTAAAATATTGAACTGAACCTACTGCTTCTTCTTAGTGCTGAGAAACACTGGAAATAAACCTCTGCCATAAACTGAGCTCCATTTGTGTGATATTTCATCTCAAAGTAAGGTTAAAAAGACTCTCTAAACACCCCTAAGCTTAATCACAAACTTAACCTATTAGAAAGATGCTCTGTGCCCCACCTACACATTTGTACCCTCACCCAGTGTTATTAACAGTGCCATAATTCACTGGGTGTTTTCATACCTTCCAAATAATATTTTTTATTTATCCTTAGGAAGAATGCTTAAGCCTTATCTCAACAGGAAGGTTTGAGAGGAATCCAGAGCTTGTCCTGGAGGAGCAGAGATGCTGAGCCTCCCTGGTATGGACAGGCAGAATGTCCCGGAGACTCCCAGCTCTCCTTTGTTGTTTTTCTCCCCTCAGGCACTTCTGCAAAAGACACTCCTCACCCCATGGCTTCTCTTTTGCCTGGCTTCCTTCCCCTTCCTCCCTGGCAGAGCTCCGGCTTTATTTGTGTCAGAAAAAGCAAACAGAGCACATCGCTGTTGAGGCGCTGGAGCGGATTGTCCGAAAAGTTAACTCAGGACATTCTTGAGTCGTGGCCAAGAGAAGAAGAACAAGCCCCACAACAAACCACACAAAAATCCTTTTTCTGGCAAACTCTGTTGTGTTCCTCAGGGCAGCAAGAGGGGCTGAAGTCAACAGCGATGTCACGGCACGGGCCGGGGGAACAAACAGTGGCAAACTGTTCCCGTGGCATCAGCCACAGAGCAGGAGCAGCAGAGAAGTGCTGCCTGCTGGATAGCAACTGCTCTTCCAGCTAAAAAGCATCTTGGAAACGTTAAAATAAGCTTCTCCTGACCAACTCTGCACTTCTAAAGGGGATGGGTTTGGTTTCGCCCCAGGCTGTGGAGCGTGGCTGCCCCTCCGTCACCCACAGCAGCATCCCTGGGCTCATCACGGCTGAGGGACCAGGGCTGGGAGGGAGCAGGAGCAGCTGGGACAGGGGCTGGGCTTGGAAAAGTGGAGCAGTTGGATGAGCTTCCCGCTGCTCTGCCCAGCAGGAAAAAACCACCCCTAAGATCTACATCCCATTCAGCTGTTAAAGACGGAGGCCGACAGCCAAGGTCAGTCAGTCAGGGCACAGGATGAAGCTAAGGCCTGTCCCCAGAACATCTCCTGGATGCCCAAACTTTCTCCTCCCCTCCTTGCAAAAGGAGAAAACCCAGCCGTTAGGCGGAGAGGTGGAGATGCCAGGTTCCAGCCAGGGAATCTCAGAGACTCCTCCCTGCCCGCTTCTTGGCAGAGCGCTGATGTTCGGAGATCCACGTGGAGAGCACAACTCTGGGAGGGTGGCTGGCTGCTCTGGGGACTTTTCCTGGCAGGAGCAGCCCATCTGTGAGCCACGGCAGCCACCTGCTGGTACCTGCTTGCCCGCATCCCTGCCTGCTGTGTCCATCCCATGGGATGGCACTGCCCCTGGCCTCCAGCGGGTCCCCAGCCCAGCCTTTCCCAGAGGGTGCTGGGGGACGGAAAACGGGGCACCGGGGGAAACACCTGAATGCAGGGAGTTCCTATTTTATTTCATTTATTCTTGGTTTTTTAAAATTTGTTCTTTAGCCTTGGCAGGCAGGTGTCTAAGAGGAGATGCTGGTCTGCTCAGACGGGGCAGGCTCCTGGTGCTTGCCCTCAGCTCCCCACCAGTTCCCCCATCCCTCCCAGGCACCCACAGGGGTTGGTGCTGGTGAGAAGCCCCCCCCGTCTTCCCAGTGACCAAAGCAAGGCTCAGCCTGCTGTCCTCCTTCAGCACTACTTCGGGTCAAAGCACACCTTATTTTATCCTAAATAATAGATGATGGTATAAGAGCTGCCAGTTTTCCCTTTATTTATCCAGCCACTGCTGAGTCCTTTCCTCTGTCCCTGGCCCCAGTGGTGGGGATGAGATGGGGCAAGTTGGCCTGAGCTGGAACTCACAGCAAGAGCAGCTTTTTGGGTCAAAATACAACCCAGTGCCCCTCTCTCCCAGGAATCAGCACCTTTGCTGGCCACATTCCACGAGCCAGATGGGTGATTCTCGGGACTGAGCAAGGCAAAGACCTGGTGTCCTCCTGCCATGGATGAGTGAGGTGTCAGAGCCTTCCCAGGGTTTGCTCCTGATTCTCTCCAGAGACTGAACCCCCTTTCCCAGCCACAGTCTCCCTCACAGCCTGGGGATCAGGAATTCATTCCACAGGGGTATTCCTCAGCACAGCAAATCTCCGTGAGCCAGTCTGAGCTGGGGCACAGATGAATGTCAGGCAGCAGCTTGTCAAAGGATAAAGGCTTTATTTATTAAAATAGTAACTCTTTTTCTCTCTGTGAGGCAGAAGAACACCTGCAGGGTGTGTGTGTTGTGACATGGGGAATGGAGTGCTGGGGCTGCAGCTGATCACAGGTGTCAGCAGCACTGATGAAATTCAGTAACACCAATGAAATACATGGAATATTTCCCACCGGGGCTCCAAGACTCAGGGGTGAAGGGGTCTCTGCTCCACAGCCCCGTTGGATGCCACCTCCAGGTCCTGCTCCTCTGCATCCCTGGTGAGGTCTACAAACACCTGCAACGGGACACAGTGGAAACAACCTCATCATTGCCATGGACTGGCTGTTTTTGTGCTGGTCACAGGTTATTTCTTCCTTTTCCACAGGCAGTTCCCAACCTGGAGCTCCTGCATCAGCCTACCTGGTGCAAAGTGTTCAGTGACAAGCTGTACTCCTCAAGCTTGAAATTCTGTTTAGCTGCAGAGGGATAGAGAAAGCATCCTTAAAAACCAAATCCATATAAACAATTTTTAAGTGATTTCCTTATTTAACTGATTGTTTCCTTTTACCTGCTTCTAGCTTGGAGAAAGACCTGGACAGAGGCAGTGCATCTGCCACTGGAATCTTGTAGGTGAGCAAGGAAGAAGTCCTGAAAAAGTAATAAAAAAATGAATTCTTCATCTAGTGACTCAGCATCAAATTCTGGGGGGGTCTGTGGGGTAACTGTGCTCCAGGTAAATCCCTGAGCAAGGTCAGTAGCAGGAAAAGAGCATCCCAGCCCAAATCCAGGCTGGTGTGCAGCACATGGACACTGACCTTTCCTGCCGAGCTGCGTGGGGGAAGAGGTTCAGCATTTCGGTGTGGACAGCATCGCTTTGCCCCACGTCTGTCATTTTGAGTTCTAGGTGGTAACTTGAGCCAAACTTACTTTTGAGATCCTCAAGGGAACCGATGTACCTGCAGAGGGGGGAAAACATTGCTCAAACCACCATAACCAGCAAATAAATCAATCGCTGGTGTTGAGGAGTAGCTGTACGTCCTCTTATTCATCAGTTTATACTGTGCTACCTCCTCACAACACTGACTGTTACACACTGGGGAGGATCCAAACCAGTATTTTCCATTAGATTAAGAATTAAAGAAACCAAACACACCCCACAACCGCCCAGACTAAGCCCCCTGCTCCCGGTGCCCACCGGAGCCGGCCGGACACCAGGATGGCCACGCGGTCGCACATCGCCGCCGCCTCTTCCAGGGACTGCGTGCAGAGGATGGCTGCCCTCTCCTTGCTCTTCATGGAGGCCTGAATCATTTTCCTGGGAACAGAGGGATCACAGTCACTTCCCGGGAAGAGCCACAGAAAATCTCCTGGTCTATGTCTCCCTCCCTAGAAACAATTTTTAAAAATTATTAAAAGTGGACAACTATTTAAAAGACTTCAGTTTTCTCGTTTAAAGATGACGTGGACGCCCATGCCATATTGCAATTTGTCATGTCAGCGTCCCCCCAGTGTTACACTGACGGTGTAAAGTGGTGATGGAAAGCTAAAGCAAACCCCAGGGCTGGATGCCTAAAGGGAGAACCACCCACAATTTTTCTCTTGCTCTGAAGAAAACAGAAATTTGTGTCTTTTGTACCAAACACATGGGTTCAGCTGGTGTCTACTGAGATTTTTTGGGAGTATGTTAATGACCATTATATTACAGGGCTTGCTGCCAGCTGAGTGAGGAGCTCAGCAAGTTCTCCCCATCCCCTGGCATTAGGAAAAAGGGGAAAGACAGATCTACTCCGTCACCATGGCCCAAGAGTTCCTACAACAGGGAGGGTGAGGCCCATCCTGTTCAATCTGTCCAGAGCTCCCATTTCTGCCGAGCCAGGGCTGCTCACCACATGCGGCGCTGCCCTTTGGGGTCCAGGCTCACGGATGGCTCATCCCAAAGCATCACCATCGGGTCTCCCAGGATGCTCAGAGCAAAAGACAGCTGGAATGGGAATAACACGATGTCAGGGCTCCTTTATTTACTTGCAAAACTGGTACATCTTAATCCCCATGAATTTTTCAAAGCTGAAGCTCTTGATTCCAAAGTACAGGAGGAACAGGGATTAAAAAAACCCCACTTTAGGTGTTCTCAGTTAACATTTTAATCTCTCAAAATCAGATTTTCCTGAGCCTGCCAAAGATGTGAAAGTGGTTTTCCATCCCATTTACTGGCAGATGTAAGTGGTGGGGCGTGAAGAGATGATTGTAAATCCAATTTGTGGTTAGCACTTATTAAACACACAGTGCAGGAGAGTGGGAAAAGAGAGGGGTGGGTGGGAATCCTGCCAGGCTGGATTCAGAAGGTACTGATGAAAACAAATGATGCCAGGAACCCACTCAGCTGAAGGTTTCCTGTGCACCACGTCCAAGGAAGAGTGAGCAGGGTTTGCTCAAGTAGCAAAGACAAAAACAACACACACCTTTCTGGCTTCTCCAGCAGATAAACTCCTAGCAGGGGTCTTGAAATGCTTCATGAGATCCAAGGCCCTTCCTGTGCTGTGGGGAATGGAAAGGGAAAAGCCTTGAATGACCTCTTGGTGTACAAACTCTGTGGTCAGGGTGCTGAGGAACCAGACACTGACATGTTTGGGTTGATATCCATCACCTTGGGCTACTTGGTGATTTTGCTCCCAGCTTGGATGGTAAATTGAGGAATTTTTGCAGAAATTCAAGGTAGGAAGTGCAGCTAATGAGAGAAATGAGTTATTCATGGAACTGGCCATGAACTGGGGCAAGTTTGAATTTTTTTTTCTGAATTTTCCCAGGTAAGCCTGGGCTACAGTCTTCATTGACAAGTGATTGAGAACAGTATAAAATAGCAGACCTCATCAGGAGAAGCCACCTCTCTAAGGTGAAAGGCACTGAAGGTGCTGTCTCTTAACCACACAAGGCAGGTTTGCTAACAGAGAAACCCTTCCCCACACTATAAAATCAGAGTGATTGGGCTGGAAGGTTCCCTGCCTCTGGAGGGAGGGACCACAAAGAGATGAGATTGTTTTGCTTCCTACCAGCTGATGGCAAGAGCAGCATCTTCTTCCCTCATCCCTCTGACAGCAGCAAAGGCCTCCAGGTGCTGCAGCACCGTCAGGTGTGGCCAGAGTGGGTCCTTCTGTGGGCACCAGCCCAGGGCCCCCAGGCATGGGGGGGCTGCATCATGGCCCCTGAGCAGCACCTGCACCAACACACACAGCTCGGTAGTTGTGGGGTGACAGAATCACCGGGTGGTTTGGGTTGGAGGGATCTTAGAGCTCACCCCATCCCACCCCTGCCATGAGCAGGGACACCTTCCACCAGTCCAGGCTGTTCCAAGCCCCGTCCAACTGGACAAGCCAAGCAGTTGTGGGGTCAGTAGCCACTTGTGAGTGGTCACTGTGTGGCTCCATGGGCAGGGTGATCCTGCTCCATCTGCCTTTTCACTTTGGGTAATGTTACCAACATCAGACTGTCTTTTCCCAGTAACACTTTTCTATTTCCAACCTTCAGTCCCAAATCTGTAACAGCAATGGCATTTCCCCTCCCCCAGCACATGCCATTAATCATTCTGCACATAATTAAGTGATGGGTTGTTACTGGCCCAGCACTGCTCACATTCGTTTTCAATTTCCTGGTTTTGCAAGGCTGTTTATGGAGAGTGTTATTTTTGGGTTTTTTTAGATGTCAACTTTTCTTACAGGGCTTGTGACATTTCGCAATGGGTTTCCAATGCCAGCTGAAGATCTGCTGTTGCTCAAACTCTTAAATCTGTAACACTGACTTTGCTGAACACTAGAATTTATGCTTGGCATAAATCAACACTTTCTTCTCAGCTCTGGGTAAATACCCAGGACACACAAATTGTACATAAACATCCATAAATCCCCTGACTGTAAGGAGATGTTGCTGGTTTGCCTTATCGCATCCTTAACTTTTAAAGGCATCAAGGTCATCTCTGCAGCTGCTCCAAAGGAGCCACCTACCTCCCCAGCAGTCACTGCTACACCTCCAGAAATCATGTTTATCGTTGTGCTTTTCCCAGCTCCGTTGGGTCCTAACAGACCTAACACTTCTCCTGGAACAAATATGCAACAACTGTTAATAATATTTATTGTTGATATGACTTCTCCCCTGTATTCTACGTAATATCTAAAAGTACAGTGGGACAAAGGGTTGTTTTATTCCCGTAAATTAAAACTTGGAATGCAGGAGCCCAGAGCGTCAGGTCTGGTTGCCCACAAGAAAATTCTAATAGAAATACTGTCTCCAAACGAGACTGTCACTTTAGACTTTAGTCATTTATATTATAGGGAGTGCAGCGAAGTACTTGAACCTTTTTTAACACCAAAAGAGAGATTTTTGACGGCAAGTTTCTTCTTTTTCTTAAAGATGGAAGTGGCTGTCCTGACTTCGTATTCCTTGCGCAAACTGTTGACAACAACCAAGTCCTGTGGAGATATGAAGAGGGAAATAAAAACTCTCCTCCTATCCCACGAGACAGCTGATCTGTTCTTACTATTAAGCAGGACTTTGAAAAAGAGAAAATTTCTAAATTAAAAAGCCATGAAACAGAGGGGGAAAAAAAAGGGAAAACAAGCAGAATGGGAATAAATATAATGGTGCCAGCTAAAGTCCTTGTGGTGCCAGGGTGACCATGGGCTGGACGGTGAGATCACACAGAAGATCTGAGTGCATGAGCCAAGAAAGCAGAGGCAGAGGAGAGAATGAAAATGATGGAAAATGAAAAGGGAAACGATCCAGAGGGCTGGGATTGGATTCACCTCCTCCTGCTGCAGCGAGGCCATCGCGCTCCGCACCCTGTCCCTCTCTGCCTGCACTTCGGGCGGTTCCTCTCCAGGGTGGTCCTTGTTCTGCTGGGTGACCACTCTCCTCGGCTGGATCCTATGAGTGGAGGAGAGATGCTTTCACTGGGAATCACTTCCAGAAAGGTTTGTGTTTATAAGTTTTTCCCCAGTGCAGCGCCAACGAAACACAAAATTTATTTGACCTCGGGGAGCTCACAGACTCAGAGCTGGAAGGGACACACAAGGATCACTGAGCTGTTCCACAGACAGTGTTTGCTCAAATATTTATTCCTGGGGGGAAAACTACACCCCACTGGCATGGCTGAGAAAATAAAGGCCAGTGTTAGCTTTTCCTTCATCTTTAATTATTGACTGGTTCCCTGCTGCACACATGCCAATCATCTGTTCAAGGAGAATTAAAATACACGTGGCAGGTTTGCAAACCAGTTCGGGTATTTAACCCCCACACTTGGTAATGTTTGATAATTAAATACTTTTTACAAGTCTTTTCCCATGTGACTGAGGCGGTTGGTCACTTGTTGTTGGTGACAGATAAGCAGACAGCACTTAGACAACCCCAGCCTGATGAAGATTTAGGGAAAGTCTCCATCCTATTGGGAGCAACACTGACACCTTTGAAAAGGAGTTAAAATCTTTGTGTTTCAATTTGGATCTATAATTTAGCCCCCTGTAGGGAATTTTCCTGAAACCTCAGCTATGAACCTTAAAAAAAAGCTGAAATCACAATTTTTATTCTCTCAAGAACATTGAAAAAACTAAAACTATGAGCTTTATCCACATTTTGAAAAACAATTTTCACACATGATGTTTCTCGCTTCTGCTGTCAAGGTCCTGCCTGGCTGTGCAGCTCTGAGCCCACCCTGCAGACTGGGATAACTGTGGCTCACAAGGAACCCCTGGGACACACCTGAAGATGGGATCAAATCCTGTAATTGCTTCTCCATATCTCATCTCCAAACAGCGCAGGAGGAAAGCAAAAATCACACAGTGGATGTACGGCTAAAAACCAGACATTGATTAGGTTTGCATGGAGACCAGGTAACAACACACTCCATTAATTTAATTATAAAGGGATGCAGGAACCTATCTCATTAATTTCAGCTGTTGAAAAGGTTGAAAAGGGGAAGAAGCTAAATTGATGCTTTGCATACATTTCACTCTGATATGCAGATTATTTGCAAAAGTCTTGCCTTCTTACAGCACTTCTAGCCCAGATAATCCAGCTGCACCCCAACAGACATCCTGTGGGATGGGAGGTCACATCATCCTTTTGTAGAAGCAGCACTGGAATGATCAGTTTATTAATAATATCTCTGCCTTCTACATGAGCTCCACTTAACCCCCTGCCCCATTTTTGCGGCATCCAAGGGCCACACGAGGCACAAGTCCACGATTACTTGGAATTCGCCTCCCCTGCCAACACTTAATGAGAAATTTTGACTACAAAACCCATTCTTTCTTTATGGGGACAGTTTACAAGCCCAGTGCAAGCTCACTGCATCAGAACAGTCATCCCAGCCCAAGCAAGCATCTCCAAACCCCTCCTTACTGTAAAGACAGGCACATAGATGTGATTCGATGTTTCAAAATCACTGTAATCATTATATATGATGAAATTCTGGAAGAAAGGGAGATCAGTCAATTAGAAAATTCCTTAGCATGGTGTGTCTCGGGGCAGGGTCAGAGCACGTGTGGCAGGTAGGGACATTCAGCTTTTCTTCGGGATGGGATAAAGGAGTTTTGATCTGCCTTTTTTTTCTTTGGTTCTTGCTGCCTCAAGGGGTTGTGGCTTCCTTGGGTACAGGAATTCAGAGGGGCCTCAAATCAGTCAGGTTAGGTCAACCTTTTCTGTCACTGCTTCTCTCTTCCCAGCTCTTTGACCTTCTCCCAGCTCATTTCCTCCCCCCTGGTTTTCCCACTCCACCCCTTTCCCCTCCCATGCCACCCTGGCTGCCAAAATACAACCACTGTAGCAGCTCTTTGTGACTAAACAAACGAAAAATATCCCAATCAAACAGAGGATTAACAGGTTAAATCTTGGCCTCTTCTCTCACTCCCCAGCCTGGAACTTCTCTTTTCCTGTTTTCTTTTCTCACTCTCTCTTTTTGGCTGGGAATTTGGGAAGTGCCTCTTGCTTTGCCAGTTTGCACTATTAGGATAATTACTGAATTTAGGAGGAGTTGTTTTGCTTACTAGTCCCGAGAACGTGATCCAGCCCATAGGTGGAAACACAGGAAGCAGCATACAGATGTAGTAAAGTGTTTCATGATGGTCACTGTTCATAAAAGCAGTATAATTCACCTGGAATAAAGCAGAAAAACTATTTCCAGTATTACTGTATTGTTGCTAAAAATCCTGGTTATTTGTCAGTGATTCAGGTTGTCTTGCTGAATATTGATATAAATTGAAATTTATTGATGTAAATCTGAAATAAAGCCCCAAGTGGCAAGGTGTGTAAATCAAACATTTCAGAGTGAAGATGCTCCTCACTTACCAAAATGAAAGTTAAAGACCAAATGTAACGATTGCTTCGTCCCATGCGAAATTTGAAGGCCATTAAATAAACAAAGAGGACAAGAGATATTCCATAACCAAAGAGGCAAATGATCTAGAGAGAGAGAGAGCAGTGAGTGACAAGGAGGTGCCTGTGCATATATGAAAACCTGCCCAGAGCAGTCCATTGCAAAGAAACTCTTTAAAGCCAAATCCTGCTGTGAAATGAGGGAAGGGAGTTATTTCCACCCATTTTGCCCAGAGCTCACCAGGGTCAGCACAGCGCTGGCCTCCAAGGGGCAGATGCGGGTGAAGAGCACCAGGATCCCAAACATGAGGCACATCAGGCTCCAGAAGAACGGGATGTCCACCAGAGCCTGCCCACACCAGTAGGCTGAGGGGAAGAGCCCCGCGAGCCGCAGCTGGGAGCGAGCCTGGAGCTGCAAAAGCAACAAAAATGGGAAAAGGGGAAGTCTAAAACATCATTCCTGCTCCTTCTCTATTCCTTTGCTCCTCCCTTCCCTGGCTGAGCCTTCCTCTCCTTTCCGAGCACTTCCAGTTCTTGGTTTGACTATTGTTTAAAACCACGTCATTCCTAAAAGGAGGAAGAAAGATCATTCTGATCTCAAAATCTTTATCAACACCCAAATTATTCTGAGCCCCAGCTGGTTCCCTGGGATGCAGAGAAGTGCACTTTCGGTACTCATCTGACTGATTTTCTTCTACCATCCTACCCAGAAATCATGGAATGATTTGGGTTGGAAGGGACCTTAAAGATCACTCCATTCCACGCCTTGCCATGGGCAGGGACACCTTCCACTATCCCAGGTTGCTCCAAACCCCATCCAACCTGGCCTTGGACACTTGCAGGGCTGGGACAGCCACAGCTTCTCTGGGAACCTGTGCCAGGGCCTCACCACTGGTGCTCTCCACAGACATTGCATCGCATTCACTCCTTGTGTACGACCACCTGCAGCTCGTGCTCTTTACCTTGTAATCCTCCACATTGCTCATCGCAAAGAGAGGAGGTAAGCCAGCAGCCAAAACCAGCAAGTAGGTGAATAAGCCGAAAAAAATGTAGTGCTTCAGCTCTGGGCTTTCTCCCTGTGGGGAGAAATTCAGAATCATCCACAATCGACAGCTGCCCAGGGAAAATCTGGCTGGCTCGATGCTCATAAGATGGTTGAACATACAAGTGAGCAAGAACACTAATGGTAAGTCAGTTGTGTTTAAGGACAGAAAACAAGGCCAAAAGAACAAAACCAAGACATTTAGCATCCTAGAATTTGCAGAAAGAATTTGGATTACTGTAAATTGTTGAGGATGGAGACCAACTTTTTGTTGCTGAGGAAAGGTCGGGTGTGCAGAGATCACTGTTGTATTCCCACCATATTCATCAGCACGGCCTGGTTGGAAGAGACCTTAAAGCTCATTTCATCCCCCCTGCCACAGGCAGGGACACCTTCTGCTATCCCAGGTGCTCCGAACCCCATTCAGTCCCGCCTTGGACACTGCCAGGGATCCAGGGGCAGCCACAGCTTCTCTGGGCACCCTGTGCCAGGGCCTCCCCACCCTCACAGGGGAGAATTTCCTCCCAATATCCAATCTAAACCAATTTGGCTCACTGGGAAGCCATTCCCCCTTGTCCTGTCACTCCATGCCCTTGTAAACAATCTCTCTCCATCTTTTCTTCGGGGACTGGAAGGCCACAGTTAGGTCACCCTGAAACTTCTCTTTTCCAAGAACAAACCCAATTCTCTCCACACAGCACAAACTTAAATATCTTACAGTATGGAAACCCCACAGAACCTGCAGGAGGAATCATCATTAAACACCCCCAGAAACCAACAGCAGTGGGACCACTGCCCCCAGCCCTTGGAACCTGCTCCCCCAGCCAGCTTTCCAAGCTGTACAATCCTCATCCCTTCAGCTATCCCAGTTAATTTTGGCCCAGCCAGGCAGGACTCACCGTGTAGAAGAGCTCGCTCCAGACGCGGAAGCGCGCGGTGGAATTGAAGAGCCTCAGGAAGGTGTTGCTGAGGATGTTCATGAGCACAGGGAAGCAGTTGATGGGTTCTGGGCTGCACATGATTGTGAACTGGTGGCTCTGAAGATGTCAAAACAAAATTCCTTCATGTCCCTGAGAGGTGTGAGCAGCACTACTGAAATTATTTATTATGCCAAAAAAATATTCTCCCTTTTCTGGCGTGTTTATTTCTCTCATTTAAATGCTTTTCAGAAAGTCCTGTTGATGTACAGGATGAAAGAAGGAAAACATATCTCTCACCTTGCCTTCCAGGGATATTTTTATAGCTCCATTATAATTTGGAAGGCTAGTGATGTTTTTCTCCAGAGCTATTTCTGGGTTTATGTTTTGAGTCTTCAAAGCAGCAATGAAATCCTCGATTTCTGATCCTGAAATCAAGTCAAGGACAGAAATTAAGAGTCATTAGAGGGTGTTTATCTTTAAATATAAACAGTTTCATATAAACAAGTTCTTACTTGCAAAGCAGAGGTATGTTAAATACCCCAAATATTGAGATTCTAAGCAAATATATATTTCCTATATTTTTTTCTATTTTAATTAAACTGGCTAAACAAAATATATGCTTCGTATTTAGCTTATTTATTGCTTTTTTTTTTAATTTGCAGGGTTCATTACTCTTTTATACATAATCTGGATTTGCTTTTACACATAATCTGGATTTGCTTTTGCTCAAAGGAAAACACCTCCCAATGTACATTCCTTTATAAATTTGGGGCATTTGCAAGGTTGCTCTGTCAATTATAATAAAATTCACATTGGTGCAGAAAGTGAGTCACCACCACACGTTGTTCCTCACCTGTGTCATTGAAGATGAGAAGGTTTGTAGACCTATTATGAATTTTCTCTTTCGTGGGAAGAAAATAGGGGCTAGACGTGATTTCCCAGCTGCTGGAGTTGTGCCACAGATGGAACAGCATTAAAACCATCAGTGGTGGAAGGATAAATGTTCCAAATAACAGCAATCTGGATAAGAAAAACAGACCGTAAGTGAGGCCAGGGGAAATCCACCTTTAAGTAATTGTGTGATTTATGGCGAGATTTAAAACTTAAGCGAGGCAGAGCTCTCCCAGTAAGTTCAGGCCGCCCTTATTTCTGCAGCTTTGAAACATTTCCCACCTAATTCTCTGCTTCCAAATATCTCCAGCAGTATTTAGACCTTCCCTCAGCCTCTCCAGGGCTGCAGGGTAGGTGGGAGCTCCTGTACTTACATGGCCTTGAGAAACTTCCCTTCATGCTTCAGTCTTAGGAGGCGAATTCTCATCACAGCACACACTTGCTGCCTCCAGAGCATCATCCCACTCATGGCCAGGATCCCCCGCTTGGAAAACACCGGGAGGCCCTGATCCCTCTCCTCGAGGTCTCCATCTCCTGCGTGTTCACCATGAGAAATGGCATTACCCACAAAGAGCCTTCAAAGCACACGTTTTAACCCCAAACAATCATCAAGGATCTTCTGCTCTGAACAGAGGGACGCCTTGATTTTTATGTTTTTTTAGACAGGAAAGTAACAAGGGCAGAGAAAAGGAGCCAAAATTTATCCAGAATAGAATTTATATTGGTGATTTCAGACTGGCTGAACCTGGGCTGGTGTGGCAACACATCCAAGATCTTCACTGGCCTTGGGAAATGCCTTCTGCAAACTTTATGCCTTCCCACCTCCTGGCTGGGGCTGCACAACCCTTCAAAGGTAAATACCCATCCAACACCAGCCTTAATTCTTGTGCTTGAAAGCCTTTGGGAAGGCAAGATGGAATCATTTGGGCTTCTCCAAAAAGATATTCCTCACTGAAGACAACTGGGATACAACTGCCACTCCAGGCCTACCAAAATTCACATTTAGCAGAAATTTATTAGATATTCAATTACAAGATATGAGTATATGGAACTCTAAGGATACCATGCTTGCAAAAGGGAGTCAAAGCTTTACCTTCTGGATCGATGGTTTCCTCACCCTGCAGCTTCAGGAAAACATCTTCCAGGGTTGTCCTGGTCACCTCATAATTAACAACCCCCTGCAAGAGGCTGCTCTCGAGGTGGCTCAGAAGATCTGCATAGGAGAAACAGCCAGACTCAGCGCAGGCACCACGGCTGGTGCTGAGCACAAACTCAGCCAATTAAGATTGGATGTTCCAGCATTCACATCATTAATCCCCACAGCCTAAAAGTCATCACGAGTTTATTGTGCTCTTTAGAGGTAAGTAGTGAAAAATTCAGTGGTTTTGGTTTTCATGGGCCATCCTGAAAACAGATGAGGGTCAGTGGATTTTAGTTTGTAGAGATTACTTGGTGGATTTTCTTTTTTCCATCTGCATTATTTAAATTACAATGTGCATTGCAGGCTTTCTGTAAGACTGGTATTTATGCAGCTTCCCAATCCCACACATTATGGACCAAGGAATATAGTTATTCCCTTCACAGTGACTTTGATTTCTGCTTTTCCCACCACTGGGTTTCCCTTTGAAACCCTGGCACAGCGACAGGTTTCTTACCTGGGAAGCTGTCAGTGTTTTCCAGAGGCAGCATAAAACACAGCTCATCCCTCATCTGTCCCTTGAGCACGGCATCAGGGATGTACTGTCTGACCACGGATGACACAAGCTCTGGGTCACACAGGTCATTTATGTGCATCCTGTTTAAAAAACGCCATTGTTATAATGTTAAATAAGAAAAAAAATGGGTGCATCATCAGGTTGGAGTCCAAAGCCAGTGGTGATTCTTCCATAAGGAAACCTCCAAAACAGGGCAGAACTTCAGTGGGAATTTTCAGAGCCATCTGCTGTGGCCCTGTTTTTGCCATGCATGCAAGAGATGGTTGAGGTTAAGAATTATGATTCTGGACAGTGCTGCTAAACCAAGAACTCAGGAATCAAAATCCTAAGAAAAACAACTTTGCATCAAAGCCATTGTACGTCACTCTGGCACCACAGATCACCTCACTCTGGTCCCCTTTCAGCTACAAAGGAGGTTGCAAAGTCATTTTAGCTGCTCACTCAGAGCTTTCAGGACTGGGTTCCAAAGAAAAGCAGCTTGTTGTCCAATGCAGGGAAATTTTGGCAGCCTTAAAAACCTTCTAAAATGAATTGTCAGGATTTCTATTACTGTCAATACAAACTCTACAGAAACACAGATTCTACAAGAAAATACTCACGAGAATGAGAAGCTTTTCACAAAAAGAATGATGACCAAACCAAAAAGTTTTACCTTAAGTGATAGCCAATTCCCCATTTTCTCTTCAAGTAGAGAGATGAGCCAACACTCTGTAATCTCCCACTGGAGAGGAAAGCTTTCCGATCTAAGGAGGAAGGGATACAAAGGATTTAGGGGGATTTACAAGAGTGCAGCAGATTGACCTCACTCTGCTCCTTCTGAACTCAGCAAACATTGTAATAATAAATTGAGATGAGTGAAACCAGGCCAGTGCTGAAGGTCCTTTTTTTTTTTTAAACCATTGCCTTTCTCCTAAGTATCCTGGTTAATTCTTTTAGTTATGCATTCTTGTGGGCTTGTGGAGAATTCCCCACGCAGCACAGGAATAATACAGAAATGGGAAATAAAGTCAAGTGAAATCCAGAAAAATAAACCGAGTTTTACTGACATAGAGACATATCCAGATAACGTGGGAAGTGCTTTATCCTGAAGAAGAGTTTTTTATCCTGAAGAAGAGTGATTTATCCTGAAGAGAAGCATGAGCAAAGTCTGGGAGGGACACATCAGCCCAGTTTTTGCCTTTGCCCAGCTCAGGCTGGGTGGTCAATCAGACAAAGCGTGTCCAGCGAGCACAGATTGTGTCCCAGTAGGACCCACCCATGGGCTCTGCCCTGGAAACCCCTCATTTGCAGCCCCCCAGAGTGACAGTCCGGGCTCACCAGCTTGAGCATCAGCCTCCTCCATGGAGTGGGTGGTGAAGAGTGTCACACGCCCGGCGCGGCGCTCCCGCAGCAGGCTCCAGACTTGGTGCCTGGAGCAGGGATCCAGCCCCGCCGTGGGCTCGTCCAAGAGCAACACCTGCAAAGGTCAATGAGATCAGAGCTCCCCAACTCCAAGCTGTGTTTACTTGGCTTAATTCCACGCTTGCATCATGCATTTCATGCTTTTGATGATCTCACTCAGAGGAGAAAATGCATCCTCAAGTATTGGTCATTTTTATTGCTCTTTCTCCTATTGCAGTATTACCACCCTTCTAATTCAAAATATGGGGCTAATTGAACCAGATTCCCCAATCCTTCCAGCAAGTGAATTAATGGGTCAGTAGCCTTGGAATGGCAGGGGACAATCACAACAGTCTCTGTGCCAAGTCAAAACACAAAGCTATGCCCCAAAAGTGTACGCGTTGTGTGTGCATAAACACGACTGGTCCCCACCTGAGGATTCCCTAAAATTGCAATTCCAAGAGACAATTTTCGTTTTTGCCCTCCACTCAGGGCATCAGCACAAACATTCTGAACGTCGGTGAGGTCCAGCATGATGAGAACTTTCTGCACCTTGGGAGCACACGAAGACAAGAATCAGATTTCCAAAGCACTGGGCACATTTTAATTCCTAAATGGCTACAAACATTACAGGAGAGTATAACTTCAAGATTTCAAACTTACCTACTTTAAATGGCTTTGCTTTGAGACAAGTAAGAAAAATCTGAGTTTTAATTAATGACATAAGAAAGAACTGGAAAACTACTTTACCACTCAATTTGGTTTCTTGTCATTCCAC
The DNA here is from genome assembly GCF_017639235.1 of Corvus kubaryi. NCBI lineage: Eukaryota > Metazoa > Chordata > Aves > Passeriformes > Corvidae > Corvus > Corvus kubaryi. Next base: position 7,968 of record NW_024581872.1, on the reverse strand, counting down.
AGAAGAAGATGCAGGTGATCATCTTTTATAAATAAAGCACAAAGTGCCCAAGATGACACGGAAGAAAAGTCAGTGGCTGACAAGCACATACCAACCTCCTCATCTACTTCCTTCCACTGAATCCCCTTGATGTGAGCAAAAATTCTCAGGTTTTCCTTCACTGTTAAGGCTTCAAAATGCAAATTAATTTGGGGGCAAATCCCAACCTTTGCCTGCCTTCCTTCCATATTCCACACTTCAGAAGCACTGTAGTTGTAGATCATTGCAGAACCTGCACAGGGGGATGAATGAAACATTTGACATTAATTATGGCACCATGGATGTTTCTCAAGTGTTAAATTAAAAATTAAAGAAATGAAAACGCAAAATAAGTGGATAGTCCAAAGATTTAATACACCTCAAAAATATTTCAGAACACCAAAAAAAGAAAACTTATTTCCTATAGGTGTGCAGCTCATGGAAAGCACCAGGCCATCCAGATGGACAAATGACCATCTGTGCATGATGCACACATGAGCGTATCCATAAGGGATCCATTATCCCTGGAGCTCGTGTTGAAGGGGAAATCTGCCCTGACAACAACACAGCACAAATGACTTAGGGAAAACTTGGAGGTTTTTTGTATATTTCCCCCTTACACTTGAAAAAATGAACAGTTCCTCCTCCTCAGCATCCAGGCCCATGATCTTACCTGCCGAAGGCTTGGAAAATCCGCTGAGCACATTTAACAGAGCAGTTTTCCCAGATCCACTGTGACCCAGCAGTGCAGTGATCTGGCCTTCATAGATATTTAAGGACAAACCTGGAATAAAAATAGGACAACAGTAGGATGGAAGTGTGTGAGAAGTAGACTTGGACCTGTAGCTGTTCCCACAGGTGACAGAAGTGAGAAGTGACATTTCTTTAGAAGTTGAGAGGCAAAACCACATCCAAAAGCACAGGTTGGTTCTGCAGGAGTTAGGCCTAAGCTTAGAAGGGAATCATGTCTTGACTGAATTGGAGGAACAAATGTGTTATCTTCAATGTCTAAAGAATTTCAACTTCAGTTTTCTACGAAGTTCATAACATTTTATTTTAGTGTGGCTTAAGAAATAGTCCTCAGGAAGAGAAGAGCCCTCAGATTTTCCAACATGTGAGATTTCAAGACTTACTTGAAAGCAGCCAGACTTTGCTACCTCATTTTCTTTCTAAAAAACCACTTTGTCTTCCTGTGGGTTGTTCAGGTTGTGTTTGTTTGTTTTTTTCCACTCAGTATCAACTTTTGAGGCCATATTGATACTTTTAATATTTTAATATTTTTCATTTTTGATATTTTCACTTGGAGTTCTTGTTAAAGGCATTCAACAAATACCCCATGACTTTACTGTGTCAACTATTTGAATTGGCAAGCGCTTGGAGAACACAGCTCAAGGAGGGACAGCAATTTTGGCCATAAAATCCTGAGTTTGCCCAAAATAGTTTACATTTTGAAAGGGAGGTTTGAGAGGGGATTTCTAGAGTGGTTCATCACTGCAAAAACACAGCTTTTAAGGAGACCTCTGCTGTTGGAAAAAATAATAAACAGTGATTTTCCTGGCGGGAGCAGGGAGATAAGGACCTGGTAGAAATTTGCCAGTAATTTACCCCAACAGAAATAACCATTGCACAATGCAGTTGAACAGGCCCAGAGGCAGAATTCAGTACAGCCAACAGCACGTTTCAAAACACTTTGGGCTCTTATCTAGTGAAAAACGAATAAAAGAATTACAAAGCCTCTCCTTACCCTTTAAAGCTTCAGTGCTCTTGTTGTTCTTCTTGTATATTTTTTTAATATTGTTTAGTCTAAAGAAAAGCAAGCAAGCCATTACTTTTAGAATCAAAATTTGGGGCTGTTTCCTCTGCCTCAAAACAACCTTTGAAAACTATTGGGAGAATATTTCCCAACCTCCTCCTCAAACAGGTCCTGTAACAGGAATCACTCGATGTAATTCATTTCTGGTGCCTTTAAAGCAGGATTAGGTCCTGTACTTTTCTAAAAGCTGTTAAAAGGTTTCAAAGCCAAACTCGAGGAACACTTAAGAATGAAGCAGGAGGCTCGAGGGAACGAGATAGCCTGTGGTTATTTAATTTAGAGTGATGACCTAGCTATTATTTTGGCAGATTTTGGTTTGCTTTCTGGTAATAACCAGCAGGCAGCACCAGCCACGAGCCCACCCAGCCCTGTGAGGATGGACAGAGCAGCATTTTATGCAGCACACTCTGCTTAAAGATGATGGGGAAAGGGAACAGACTCAATGCTGAGAGGAAAGTGCAGGGCAGGGAGTTGGAGGATGCCCCACATCCAATAAATGTTCAAATCCAGCTCTGGAGTGGGATGAAACTCAACAACCCCTCCCTTTCACATATTTGCATTCATCTTATCTATAATGCCAGCTGACAGCCTCACACTCACCAGTGCAGCGTGGCTGTGCTCTCTAGAGCCAAACAACCCATGCAGAGCTCTATTTTCCATGCCAAAGGAGTTCCTTACCTGATGGCTTCCTTCCCATCAAAGCCCAGTGGCATTGGCTCGGTGTCACTGGCCAGAACCGGGTCATGGCTGCTGCCAGCTCTCACCCCCATGTACCCACTGCTGCCCTTGAGCCAGTACGAGGGTCTCAGGAAGAAGGCAGGAGGATGTGGGACCCCGTACTTGCCTGAATCAGAGACAGAGAAGGTGAAATATCAACCCCAAAACTTCCATCTGTCAACTCTGACAAATGCCCAGCCCAGGAGCGCTTCCCCGGTAGCTGCAGAGCGTGAACTTCAGCAGAGTGAAAGAATTGATAAATTCTGCAGTTTAAGTTGTCCATATCTGTACAAGCAGGTGGGGCATAATCCATTTACAACCTCTTTGGTTCCAAAATATCAGATCAAGTCCTACAACATCCTTCCGACCCCCGTGGCCAGGGCTGTTGGAGCAGGATCTCAGTGCCTTACTGCAGGGTTACAGTTTTCTCTCCTCCCACCACCCCTTTGGTAACTTTTCCCCTAAAAAGCAGAGAATTGTAGAAAAAAAGCAAGGAAGTTTGCATTTTTCCCCTCACATTTTCACTCACCAGGCAAAACCTTATCAAAGTAGATGGCCAGCAGGAAATACAAGACACTGTCAAAGCTCAGGATGAGGTACAGGTTATAGAAAGGGTACAACTCTGGGCTAAATGCTGGTCCATATTTTTCTAGTTTTACCATCTAGGGGAGGGGAAAAAAAAAAAGCACAATTCAGATGCAACATTTCCTTCAGGCAGAAACACTTCACTGCTGTGTCATCACAGCCATTTTCACTAAAAACCCAATTCACTCGTGATCACGACACTGTTTCTAAGGAGGCAAAGGGTTTATGATGACCACAAGCCCTGGAAATGCTTCAGTAAGCTGAATTTCAAATCAAGCAGAAGTTACAGAGAGCTGCACGTGCTGTTTGCAAAGGCAGCACTTCCAGCCCTCCCAGTTCCTGCAGCTCTTGGTACCGCGTTCCACCGCTGCCGTCCTTTCAGAGAGATTTAAATTTGTTGCAGCAAAATTCCTGATGCAGCTGAGTGTCCAACCATCTTTGCCACGAATTAGCACAGATTTTTTGGAGCCAAGTTTTCTTTTTAAAAGCATCTAAAGTGGAGGGGGGCGACTGGGTTGTTCTGGCAATGCAAATTTTGGGTTTTGCTGTTCTCTGGCAGAATTTTGGGGGCTGAGCTTTTGTGATGAGCACTGGTTTTATTTTGGACATACCGTTGAAAGACCAGCTGCGAAGGCAAAAGGACTGAAGAGGTTTAAAATCCATTCCAAAGCCCGTGGCAGTTTTTCAAACAATGTCAAAAAGCCCAGTGACCCAACGAGGATGTGAAGGAGAAATCCCACAAAACTGGAAATATTTGGCTGCTTTAGCAACGAGCTGAGCAGGAAAGTGAAGTGAATCTGCAGCAGAGAAAACCAATAGTTAGCAGGATGCATTTCTGCTGCAATTAAAAAAAACCAACATGAAAATAGGAACAAAATTAGAGATCCAGCTGAGTTTCAGTTGTTCCCTACAGATGTTTTGTTTAGCAGACAGCTCTGAGATTTAGGGCAGTTTTATAGGGACAGACAAATCACTCCCAGCCTCATTTTAGCACCTCTCTTTCCTCTGATTTTGAGTCAGAATCTCACAAAATGTAATGGGATTGATATAATAGCCTACAAACAATAACAATAAATCACAGCAATGTATTTTTGTTACTTTCTCATATAACACCAGCCCTAGAAAACTCTGCAGTCTTTCAGCTATTTTAATTAGGAGACAGGAAAAAAAAGGGTGCATCATATAAGAATACAAAAGCAGACTTACAGATGCCGTGCCATAAAAGAAATAAAAAAAATACACTTCCAAAAAGCTGTTGTGATCCAAAGCTTCGCTCAGGGTGACCCAGGTCAGCAGACTGGCTGTGATGGAGACGTACACAGTGTACAGCAAGCTCCAGGATAACCTACACAGGAAGGCACAGTTATTTTTGTTCCTGAGCATGACAACACTTGCCTTGACATTGCCAATACAAGACAAATTGTTTTTAATTCAAATATTTTGTAATTCCACCCATTTACAATTTCCAGACTGGACTGCAAATACCAGAGAGTCACAGGAAGGGTCAGGTTGGAAGGGACACAGAGGGTCAACGTCTCTGCTCAGAAAGAGTCATCCCAGAGCACGTGGCACAGAAATGTGTCCAGATGGGTCTGGAGTATCTCCAGTGAGGGACACTCCACACCCTCTCTGGGCAGCCTGTTCAGTGCTTGGTTACTGCTCAGGAAAGAAGTTCTTCCACAAGCTCAGGTCTTGCATGTGCCCAGATCTCTGCAGATGCAGCGATGGCAGCAAAGGGACACAGAGAATCTGCAGCCAGGACCTTTTATCCATGTGTTCTTCTGAACCATCTGAAATATTCATGCCCAGATGGATTAGGAAGCCTGTTTGGATAGACCCTGTGTCCCTCCTCTGCTTCATCATTTAGGGGTTTCTCCAGAATTTGCTGTTCCTTCACTTTTTCTGCGTGCATCCACAAGGCAAACAACCCCTCCACAGCCAGAACCCTGCTACACATACCCCTGCTCCACGAGGAGGGCTCCTCTTCCTTTTTGGTGGGAGAAGAGCAACAAAACAACTACAAAAAACCTGTCTCAGAGCAACAGGCTTGGAAATAGAGGTCCCCCAGCAAAGAGAACCCCAGAATGGTTCCTCAAAGATCCCCTAATTCCAGCCCCTGCCATGGGCAGGGCCACCTCCCACCAGGCCAGGTTGCTCCATACAGTTGATAAAATAATCCCTGTAATTACAGATTAATTTCTGAGATTTACCAGTAGGCAATATCCTGCAGACCCATTGCTCTCATCAGTATCTTCAGCTTCTTCTTCTCCTTGAGAACTTTCACTGATAAAAAGTGCATGTACGGGCAGTAGCTCAATATGGCACAGATGATGAACCAAAGGTAATCCAGTTTAAACAGAGGTTTCATCATGGGGGTTTTCAGATGAACTCCAGTGATTGACTTCATTTCTTTCCAGACAGAGTGGTTGGTTTTCATCTAAAGAAAAGAAATCAGTCATTAATGTCATTTTTGCAGTGAAACAGTCAACATCAGACCAGACAGGGGGTTATAAGCATTAAAATGATGAGTTTGTCAGTAATAAGGTTATGTTTATAAGCAAATAACCAGGATTTAGTATCTTTTTGTACTGACTTGCAATAAACACTATTAAATCCTTGTTCCATTCACTGCCTCAAGCCATGAGAATGATCTGTCATTCTTCTAAAGTTTGAATTACACTAAGTATTTAAGAAGTTAACGATCACAAAAAATCAGAGTATCACAGAATCCCAGAATGCTTTGGGTTGGAAGGGACCCTAAAGATCCCCTTGTTCCACCCCTGCCGTGGGCAGGGACCCCTTCCACTATCCCAAGTTGCTCCAAGCCCCGTCCAGCCTGGCCTCGGACACTTTTAGGGATGGAAACATCAACTGGCTTGGTGGTTTTCTTGGTTTTTGTCTGACTGTTTGGTTTTTAAGTTCACACAGAACTCTGGAAAGAACAGCAAACGTATTTTCCATCACGAGCACACTTACTTCTATGACTGCTGCATCAATGCTGGACTGCACAGAGAGGAACCCCCCATACCAGTACAGAGGAACTTTGCAGTGACTTGCTGAAAAATCCCAGCAGGTTTCTGTTGGGGAAACAAATTTTTAAAAAGAATTAATCAATATTAATGAATACCTTTCCATATATTTGTGCATATAAGTACTTGTGCTTATAACACGTGGGGTTGCAAATGTGTTTTACCCAAGTGTCAGGAAATCAAGATTGGGTTTTACTCAGCCTTTTACCTTTTAATGTGTTAAATCTCTGGCCATGCACTGTATGTTAGAGGGACATTAATGCACACACAATTCTCCTTTCCAGGCATGATTTGATGTGTTATAAGGTATGAAAGGGAGAGGGACAAAAAGGATGATCTTCAAGCTCCCTTCCAACCCAAACCATTCTGGGATTCTCTGATTCTCTGACTGTACATGACATTTATGTTCTTCAAACTTTTTTCTCTGATTTTTTTTTTCCTTTTACAGACACGAACCCTCAAATGTTAACTCCTGTCTTTCTTGAGCCATTTGGCACATGCAGCCTCCATCCCTTTGGGGCGGCACAGCAGCACAGAAATCCAGCTAAACAGTTTTTAAAGCAAAATCAAAGCCTGTGTTTTCATTTATTTTGTTACCGATGTGCTCAAAGCCTTCATTGGGAAACACCGCTCTGCCCATTTGAAATCTGAGAGTGTAGGAGAAGTCATCCTTAAAAACCACACCAATAGTTTCATCCTCCAAAATTCCTTTTTCTTCCATTTTTTTCTCATTTTCCATCTCTTCTATTATTAAACCTGCCATTAGAATAGATAAATAATATTTAAAAAAAAGAAAAGAATAACACCAGCACAGCTCTGATTATTCTCTGAAACTCTGATTATTCAGGCAACAATGAAAATGGGCATCACCACCATTTGTTCCCTCAAAAACCATGTGGAACAAATGCTCTTGTCCCTCCCCACCACTTGGGTGGGTCAGGGCCACTTCAGACACTGCAGCTGGAACATGGATTTAAGAGCATTTACCCCTCAGTGCGGAGCTGGAAGCCACTTTGGCCATTATTCTCCTGGTGGTGTTGGTTGCAGGGGTGTACATCAGTGTCACCCCCGTGGCATTGAAGGCCGGCTCGTCCAGGCGCCCCAGGAATTTGTAGGGGAACTCCTGGGTGGGGTAGTACATGATCAGACCTGCTGAGTCCCTCAGGATGTAGAGGAAAACCAGCGATGCCACCCATTCCTGGAGGGAAGGAAGGAAATGCAGAGGTGAAGGGCAGCCCAGGGAATTGCTGTTGTGGGGAGGCTCCTCCAGGACCCTGCTAACCCTGCTCCGACCCCACTGCCCAGTCCAGCTCCTCCGGCCTTTTCCCTGGGCATGAGGGAGAGCTGTCCCACAGGTGTGATGGTTTTAGAATCTGAGGAAGGTTTCAGATGGAAAACATGTTTTCTCAGTCCCGGAGCCAGCGAGGTCTGTGGATAATTTGACACTGCAGCCATGAATTGGACATTGTGTTCCTCTGGACAGGGCAGGATCAACAACCAAAAGCAAGCAGCCAGCTTTGTCACGAGGCACATTTGTAGTGTCACAGGAAGAAGGAACTGCTGACATTTCCCAGGGAACCACAGCTGAGCCTTCTCATATCCCCTCACACAAAAACAATGCAGCGTGAAAATACTTTGTAGTGGAAATCCTGATTTCCCTTTGGAAGGACTGACACTTGCCTGAAAACTTTTGGCCTTCATCCTCCACACCAGAAGAAGATTTTTCCACAGGAGAGCACAGGTTTGCTGAAATATTTGTGAGGCTTTCTTGGATACTGCCTGCATTTTTCCGGCTAAGATGAGAAA